>NC_133477.1:2095508-2211763 GCF_025370935.1 Choristoneura fumiferana | reverse complement strand
TCGTCATTAAGATCGGTTTGTGAACAATACTATCTTTTTCAAAAATATCTGATATTGAATTTAGATTTTTGCTATTCCTTTCTGCCTGCATGTAAAATTTACAGAGATTAGTGATATGGAGATAGAGTTGTAAAATTAAATATATTAACATTGAATACCCTGGGTTAAAAATAAACTGGCCAAGTGCGAGTCGGATTGCGCACGAAGTGTTCCGTAATTATCTATACAAATTAGACATTAGCAAAAAAAAACTTAAATTGTTTTATTCTGGTTTGAGTATTTGTTGTTATAGCGGCACAGTAATACATAATCTGTAAAAATTTCAAGTGTCTAACTATTACGACTCAAGATAGAGCCCTGTGACAGACGGACGGACAGACAGACAGACAGACAGCGGAGTCTCAGAAATAGGGTTCCGTTGGCACTTTTTAGGTACGGAACCTAAACTAAATATAGTACGAACCAGTAGAATTTTATGTAGGTACCTACATAATAAATCCCATTTTTTCCTTATCTTAAATTTCAGCTTTTTAGGAAAAGGTTTGGTGTGTGCGTTGGTAAACAATAATTAAAAAAATAGGACAATGATGTAATGTTCACTTCGAAACACAGACAGACAGACAGACGGACAGACAGATGGACAGATCAACAGACGGACGGACGGATGAGCCGACGGAAAGGTACACAGACAGACTCACATACGCATAAATTAACAACCTGTGTCACTCCTACAGAGAAAATCTAACGATACCTCTTCTGATCTCTTTATCTCCTAACATGAGCTATTTCTCAAGACTCTGCTTCTAATTATCAAAAAACTTGTAAATTTTAAAGGTCATAGTAAATTTTCGACTAAAGTACAGTTGGTACAACTTTATTCACCATCATCATGATCATCATCTTCAGCCGTAGGACGTCCACTGTTGGACATAGGCCTCACCCACAGACCTCAGTTGCTTAACTGGCAGCAGCCTGCATCCACCGCGAACCTGCGGCTTTAACCAGGTCATCCGTCATCTTGTTGGTGGACGTCCTACGCTGCGCTTTGCCGATCCGCGGCCTCCACTCGAGAACTTTTCGGCCCCAACGGCCACCGCTCTCGCGTGCTATATAGCCCGCCCATTGCCACTTCAACGAGCTGATTCGCTTGGCTATGTCGGTGACCTTGTCTCTACGTATCTCCTCATTTCTGATTCGGTCCCGTAGAGAAACCCCAGCATAGCTCTCTCCATAGCTCGCTGAGCAACTCTGAGCCTATTTAAAGGCCTAAAGTAAAGCAACCACGTCTCGGATCCATATGTCATCACTGGACAATAATGATGTAGTGTTCACTTCGAAACACAGACAGACAGAAAGACGGACAGACAGATGGACGGATCGACAGACGGACGGACGGATACTTGCTAAGATGCATCAAGGCCTTGTTGCATAGCGTGCGAAAGAAATGACCATACATACGCTCCAAAACCATAACCCCTGCCGTTTCTCACACTTATAAATAAAATGAAAAATCTTGAATCACTTCATAATAGAGTAATACAGTACATACTCGTACATATGCAGACAGACGGTGGGAAGCGACTTACTTCTATGGAGTGAACATGTTCATGACGCTACTAAGAGTTAGGGAAATTTGGTATGTTTTCGTAGTAGGTTGCTGCAGACCACAAGTTGGTACACACGATAAGCCATACTTTGGCCACCCAGTAGGAATGAAATTCTTACAGCCCTGCCCTCTGGTGTTCTTGTAACAATATTAATGTTTCTGACAAAATGATAATAAACATACCCGTGTATCCAATTACATAGGTATTCTTTCATCATCGAATCGTACATACATAAATAGTTTAAGAGTTGCACTCTTGCTAATTTCCTCCGTCCGCCAACTTTTTGACTTGCGAGTTTGTGGCAACCATAATTATTCAAACATAATTGCTTTTGAAATATCAATCTCATTGACTTGACGTGACAAAAATGTATATAAACAAATTTTGACTTATATAGCCAGTATTAATAAGTAAAAAAGTACGAAAACTACTTCGATGTGAAAACCTTTTTATTCACCGAGCCTAGATTAAGCTGCCGTAAAAAGCCGTGTATGTAAAGGAATTTATTTGAGCCTACTTAAAACTTTAATTAAATACATAACATGTCAATGTATGTGAAGTAACCTTATTTTTAACTAATTAGCAATTTAGTGATTACACTAGCACCTTTTATTGTGAGAATAATAAACTTTATATAATTAGTGGCGCTACTGTCTACGTAAGAGTAAATAACTAATATCTGTTCAGAATTTGTAAGTTGAATTTAAACCACTTGTCCTAGATCGAAGCACCGCATTATAATGTATGTAAAGTATGCAATGTTATAATTTTTGCCGAGGACTGGGTCTGTTACTTAAATAATTATTATTTTAAATGACAATTTTAAAAGTAACTTACCTATTTTTCGTCTTACTTACAGTTTGTGTCCTTGCATTAATCAGAAATAATAGTTTAGGCGTTTCAACTTCCGAAAATAACAGATTTAAAAACAAAAAAGTAAATACTAGACTCAGAAACTTGAACTTGATCTCTCAGTGATCTCATGCTTTCTTCATTTAGTTGTCGTATTATCTGAGCAAAGGTGATGGTCACGTGACACACGAAATAGTCGATACCTATTTACAATAGTTTGATTTTGTGACATTGACTCACGCACCCATATAAAATGTCACTACATGTTCGCTGCGAACACTGTCAGTTGTACTCATACAATGGTAAAATGCATCAAAATTTACTGCATCACGCTGCACTTTTGATGCAATAAAGTTACTTTTTTTTGGATTTTGCTTGAAGAGCATATCCATAATTTACTATTCTCAAAAAATCCTCTAAGAAAACATGTCCGTGGAAGCTATGCGGGGTGTCCGTAGGTTTGTATGGAAGAGCAACCCCTTAAGATCATTATCTCAAACATGACATGAAAATATTGACGTTGTGTTACAAATAATAGGCCGGGAAGTACCTATAGCGCTGTAGGCGCTGCGGCTTGGCTGGCAGCGCGCGGTCACTCTAGCGGCCTGCAAAGAGATTTCATACAAATTTCCCGGCCGCTGGCCGGCAATGCGACCGTCTTTTGTTTCGACGCGAGCTCTGCGGCCCTTGCCTGGTGCCAGCACCACCGCCCGCAGCCGCCGCGTCAGCAGCCTGCGTGACACGCGCGCACACAACAGAGCGACGAGAGTAGCGTCCCGCCAGCTTCGGCCAAGCCTCGGCCGGAACGTGGGGTTGCTGGCCTCTACATTAATCTACTATTATGTACTCCTGCTTTCAACAAATTAATTATTATTACGTATATTATTATTGTGTAACATTTCAGAATTAATGAGGTGCACGGTTGTCAACCAGACTGCAATCAACTATCGATTAGGAAGCCATCTAGTTCAGCAAATAAACTATAGATGGCGCTATGATAGTTACGAAGTACGTGGTGTAAATAGTTAAACTTTATGTGCTTTCAAAAGCTCGCCAATTTTCATAATTTTCGCAAGTATTACTGTAATGTTGTTCGAATTATTGTTTGTAATTTTTTCCCCCTGAAACCGTATTTTTTTCTTAATTTTTTAAATAGTCATCCTATACAAAACTGTAGGTTTGTTTTATAAAAAAACTGAACAATTAGATTCAGAGAAAAAAGAGTTATGACAAACGATACTTTCGGAGAAACAATACATTCTGACTTTCAGCAATTATGCCAGACCACGATATGGATCCGCTTTCAAATTATATAATGTGCTCATAAATTTAGTATCATAAGTAACGCTTTGTTCGTCTTAAATTATATTTAATTGCGATTGTTGGATAATTAATATCCTTTGAGTCGGTTCGAACTTAGATAATTGTTGAAACTTCCGCCGTCTGTGGTGGGGGGTACTGAGCGGAATTGATTTGTTTGAACTGTACAATTGAATTGCCTTAGAAAGTATTCGAGTTGGATTGTAACGATATTATAACTTAGAGTCGGTTAGAAGTTATAAATAAATTGGATAATTAAATGTTTGCTTTTTAGAAGTTTTGCGCACAATGATATTACCAATAAAGGACTTATACTACGGCCATTACAAACGTGCGAACTGAGTCATAAATCATTTTAAAGGTACCTCTCGCTCGCACTCACAGGCCTTACGGGACTGCCCTAGTGTTGTGTGTAGTATGGCCGTAGTCCACGTACAAGACCGACGGTGTACAGTCAGCAGCAGAAGTAGACGATCGGCTATTATTTTGAGCACCACAACCGCTCATCTGTACCTCTGCTGCTGATTTTACTTGCAATAAATTGCCTGTACAAGTCACTCAACTTTTTTAAACATAAGGTTAACTTAAATATTGGCTTTTCGAGCGCAGGTTCTCTACATTAAAAAGTTTCACAATACTAGTCGTATAATGTGAATTTTTATTATTAAAAAAATATTTATTTGCTAACATTGACATCTGTTTCGCTCAAAAACACGTATGGCCGACGTACAACTCGTTCAACAAAACTGTATGCAGCTTAGGACCCAAAAGTAAAAAAAAAAAGCAAATTAATAAGCGAATCAATGTATCCAAAATCACTTCAAAGGTAACATTATTCATTCACAATATCGGAACGATTTCAAATAAAATAATTACTTCAAAAACTTAATTGAAAAAATATTCGTACCTACCTATATTTTGCTAGATATTGCGGCAAAGGAAAATATCGCGAGGAAACCTACATATACCTGCGAAGCAATTCAATGGTGCACCTAGGGTAGCCAAATTTTTTTTTTAAGGAGTATAGTATATTTATATTTAGGTCTGAGAAGGGAAATAAACAGTATTTTATAAAAAAGAACAGTATTTTCTTCGTTTCATGTTTTAAAGACAAATTTTTTGGTGTTTCTCGTACAACTTATCGATTTAGTAGATATTTTATAATTTTTAAAAGCCTCGTAGACCTCGTCGGAATGAGGGCTATCGTTTTTTGTCTCACTAGATGACACACTGTTGCGTGAGGTTTTTAAGTATGGCTTTCAAAGTCTGTTATTACGGGCCTGAAAACAAAGTTTAGATTAAAATCATATTTAATACACCTTAAAACCGTACCATAAAAATATCGAGCATGCCACAGTGTTGCATAGTCCCCGTTTTGTTCGGAAAAAAGGGAGGACAAAGGTTTCCGAAAGACAAAACTGTCTCAAAACACAGACATTCATTGCCCCGGAACGCATATTTGCCATAATTAATTTCAGATATTGCAAAATATTCACAAAATATTCTAATTATAAATAAACCCGCGTAGCTCACCCAAAAACTATGAGATTTGACATTTCGGAGACCTCACGCTACACTAGCGCCTCTAGCGGCGAATTCATACGCGATAGCCCTCATTAAGCAAGGGCACTTTTACACTTCATTTTTTAAACTACCAGCGCTTTCGGAAAGACCATCATTGAAAAGAAGAATGCGCCGCAAAAATACAGTGTAAAAAATTCAAGAAAAAACCGGGCAAGTGCGAGTCCAACTCGCGCACCGAGGGTTCCGTACACATTTATAGGTATGTAAACGGGAATCGTGTGTTGAAGATATTTCCCGCTTTTTCCGAGTTATTTAATATTTCCAGTGTAAGCAGAGCCCTGCTCCTAAGAAAAACGTACGCAGTGTTGGGTCAGATTATATTGGATAAAGATTTTCAGACTTTTCTAGTTGGTTGTGTTAATAGCTACCTTCACACCAAATTTCTAGTTTCTAGGACAACTGGTGTTGCAGATGTTTATGGGCGGTGGTGATCTCTTACCATCAGGAGACCCATTTACTCGTTTGCCATCCAGCCAAATTAAAAAAAAAACAGGAGGTATACCCTATAGGTTTTAAGTGCACGGAAATTTGTATGGAATCAATTCAAGTTGTTTAATGACTGCAACTTTTGATTGCGTTGACTTAAAAGTTTGATACCTCCATGCGTTCCTGTGAAAAAGGGTCTTGACATACGTACGGACGGACGGACAACAAAGTGATCCTATAAGGGTTCCGTTTTTTCCTTTCGAGGTACGGAACCCTATAAATTACAAAAAAAAAATACAAAGGCTGTGCTGATGATGACGATACCCGTTCTTGCCTAAAACGAACAACGCCTCCGTCATTACATTACCCAAGATTAAGCGCAGTTCGTAGAACATTACTAATTCCTAATATTAATATCACTTTCCAATGTTACTAATGACCGCCCTACCCTCGTTACACCAAGTTGGACCATTAAAGTGAGAGCGGCTAGTTAATTTAATATAGTCAACTGTTGTCGCCTGTATTTACATCAATAAAATAGGGCAACTCTAGTTTTCATGAATCCTACTAAAAATGGTCCCGTGGTTATCCCGTGTGGTGTCGGGTTAGAATTAGTAAGAAAGGAAGAAAAATGATTTATTAACGAATTAAAAACCAATCTTAATTTGATTGCTTAGTAACGATATCTCTTGTCCGGGTGAGCGGTTAGTTCCAATGGAGTGCCGAAAAAAGTTTCTCGATGAGGGCTACGGCATAGATGTCGCTAGCGTCACTGCTTAAGTGGCTAAATAAGAAACAAACAAGCTGAGATATGAGGTGCATAGGGGAAATTCGTGTCGGTACCGTTGACCATCAGTGGTGTAGCGGTATAGCACGCGGTACGGAATACCGAGGACCTGGGTTCGATTCCCAGTGATGGTCTTATTTTTCTGGTTTTTCTGTGCATCTATATTTCAGTTTGTATTTTCAATTTAGGTTTTACGGGATGACCGTAAAAGTAAAAATTTGGAATTGAAATAAAAAATACAAAAAGATTCCAAAAAACCAATCTTGATTTATTAACGGTCCCAACAGTACCACCACCAAACACAAAAAACAATGATATATTACTATACAAGCAAAATTACAATAAATTGCATGGTGATGACACCAATTGTCACCGAAAAAGGGTCTCCACTCAGCATGTGTTGCTACACAGTGGGTGCAGCAACGCTGATTTTCTGCAGAGCCCAAATTTGAGCTAAACGACAGCTCCACTTGTTACATTATAAATTTATAATATAATTAAACAGGAAATTACACTTCTCCATTTATTTCGTGGATGTCGTAAGAGGCGACTAAGGATATAGGTAAGGTACTGTAGGCGACGCGACAGGCTAGCAACCTGTCACTATTGTACCGTTTTTGTCAAACTTAAAACCTAAAATTGCTAAAAGTGGCTCCGAAGCGGCAACGTTTCGTGTGCTCTGCCTACCCCAATTTGGGAATGCAGGCGTGAAGTTTGTGTGTGTATAAAAATGGTAACGTTATGCTTTTATAAAGTTAAAGTTTACGTTAATTCAAAATCATCGTTAAATGATTACTTCTCACTTTTACATAATAGCGGCGTCACTGGTCATCATTCTACTACTTGCAATGGAACTTTTTTAACCGACTTCAAAAAAGGAGGAGGTTCTCAATTCGAGTGTTTTTTTTAATGTTTGTTACGCGATAATTCCGCCAATTGTGGGCCGAATTTCAAAATTATTTTTTAGTTCTAAAGGACATACTTCCGAGGTGGTCCCATTGACACCAAGTCAGGATCTGATGATGGGATCTTAGAGAAATCGAGGGCAACCCTCGAATTTTTAAAGCACACCTATAACGATTTTTTAACATCAAGTCTTTACATTCAGAAAGTATCATTTGGTGAACTGGACCCTGATAAAGAAGACCGTAGGTACCGGTACTCTGTTATAAAATGATATAACTATGTTGTGTTTGAGCTTAATGGAATCGTTGTGAGATGCACTTTGGCTACAAATCACTAAAAACTATGAACAAAACAAAATTATAACAAAAAATGGAACCGACTTCAAAAACCTTGAAAATAATGTTCTACTAGTTTGAAGTCGGTGCCTCAGCACGAGCCAGCAGGAGTGATTGAAGCCCAATATAATTATAGTATGTAGGTGAGGTAGACGATTATAGCTCCACTCCTGCTGGGTCGTGCTGAGGCACCGACTTCAAACTAGTAGAAAATATTTTTTTAAGGTTTTTGAAATCAGTTCCATTTTTTGTTATTTTTTTTATGCTATTTCATCTACTCAACAACAATTATGTGTGTCCAGATTGGTTTTTGGAATCTTTTTATGTTTTTTATTTCAACTCCAAATTTTGTTACTTTTACGGTCATCCCGTAAAATCCATATCGAAAATACAAACTGAAACATAGATGCACAGAAAAACCAGAAAAAGCATTCCGTGCTGCGTGCCATACACTACCACTGGACAGAAGTACAGACACGAATTTTCCTATGCACCACATAATATTTCAGCTTGTTTGTTTCTTATTTAGTCACGTAAGTAGCGACACTAGCGACATCTATGTTTTTAGCCTTCATCGAGAAACTTTCAAACATTCAACAACATTTTCGTTATCAAGCAATCAAATTCAGATATATCATATACATACATATATTATCAAATATTATCTGAATTTGATTGCTTAATTGCGACATCTCTTTGGCTTCGCTTCTTCGGCTTGAACCATCCGTCCATCTCGTTTTGGTGGACGGCCCACGCTACGCTTGTCGATCCGCGGTCTTCATTTGTGAACCTTTTGGCCCCAACGACTATCTATTATCCGTGCTATATGGCCTGCCCATTGCCACTTCAATGAGCATTCATAGTATTAAATAAAAAATCCTCGTGTAACATCTGAACCGTAAAATATGATTTCATACAAATAAAAATCAAACGAACCGTTTGATATGATAAATATTTTTCTCATTCATTCACTTTCAAATCAAGAATAATTTTCATGTGAAGCGAGTGGAAAATTATCGTCTCGCTCTTAGAAAGAAAGCTCGTACTGCCACAGAATAGACGTCACAGATTGATCACTCCATATTGGACAAAAATACTAGGAACCTCAGAGAGACTCGTCACAGCAAATTTATAAGTGTATATCCAAGGGGCCTATTTATCTCAAAGTTAGCAAAGGAAAAGTTGAGTCGTGCAAACTTTAGGATTTCCAAATATTTTACTTAGTTTACAAAGTTTTCGTTGCTAAAGAAAATAAGTACTAGTATTTTCTTTTGGCAATTTAGAAAAGAACTTTTGGGTGGAAAAGAAACATCCGTTTAGAAAGCGTAAGGTTGATGACTCTTGTAATCTTTTGCTTTTAAAAGGATTATTAATTATGTAAAAGCCAGTCTGTTGGCGTGAAAGGTGACGACGCTGAAAATTTGTTACTTTAACTGATCTTGGCGTATTTAGGATATCATTATGTTTATAGTGAAAAATAAAATCAAAAATAGTGACATATCAAAATTAGATTTATTGACATTTTTAACCGACTTCAAAAAAGGAAGAGGTTATCAAATCAGTTGCATTTTTTTTATGTTTGATACCTCAGAGCTCCGTCATTTATGAACCGATTTGAAATTTATTTTTGTGTTTGTCTACGAATGTCTTCAATTTAGTCCCATAAGCATCAAATCAGGATCTGATGATTGGATCTTAAGGAAATCGAAGGAACTCTTCAAATGTTGTAGCGACACCTATAGTAAATTGGATATATTTAGTAGTAACTATTTTTTTTTATTCGACTGGATGGCAAACGAGCAAGTGGGTCTCCTGATGGTAAGAGATCACCACTGCCCATAAACATCTGCAACACCAGGGGTATTGCAGATGCGTTGCCAACCTAGAGGTCTAAGATGGGATACCTCAAGTGCCAATAATTTCACCGGCTGTCTTACTCTCCACGCCGAAACACAACAGTGCAAGCACTGCTGCTTCACGGCAGGATTAGCGAGCAAGGTGGTCCTTGCACAAGGTCCTACCACCTGCAATGTCATGAATTGTCATGGTTTTTTGTGGTCAGTTCAATTTTTTTTATATAAATTTTTTAAAGCACCTTGGCATATATCTCCTTTTCGAGTTTAAAGAACTTAGGCTGTACTTTAATAATATAGACAAAAGAAAAAAATACGAGTCCAATATGACCTGGCGAACTAATTAGATTTTTAAGGACACCAATCTATTATTAAACAAAAGTTCAAACATGAAATAAGAGCGAGAATGTTAGGTTAGGGCACAGAATAAGTAATAGTAGGGTTAGTTTAGGTAAAATGTGAACATCTTTAACCTCGACAACACGAAATTTAAGATACACGCGCTTTCGCATACGCTCGTCACAAGTAACTCCCTGA
This sequence comes from Choristoneura fumiferana, assembly GCF_025370935.1. NCBI lineage: Eukaryota > Metazoa > Arthropoda > Insecta > Lepidoptera > Tortricidae > Choristoneura > Choristoneura fumiferana. The sequence continues at coordinate 2,201,556 of NC_133477.1, read as the reverse complement.
TAAAAGCGATGTCATCCCTTTAGAGTACATCAGAAAATTCAAGGATGAATTTCATTTATTACATTGTTTTACTCTTGTTTTTGGTGTCTCGTGTGAGTGACATTAATATAATTTGCGGTTCCGAATGCCACACAATTTAACTTTTCACAAGCTCACGCAACAATTGAGTTACGTATAAGCACACAAATATGGTTAGAAGCGATTAGAATAAATTTTCCATTTCGTTTGTGCTATTCGATTTTGCCGCGTTTAATAAGGGCGCGTGGGAATGATTTATAAAATTAATGACTCTTTGAGCTGGTAGACTCACAAGTTTTTTGAATTAATAATAAAAAATCATCATCATCATCATCAGCCGGAAGACGTCCACTGCTGAACAAAGGCCTCCCCCTTAGACCGCCACAATGAACGACAACTCGCCACTTGCATCCACCGGTTTCCCACAACTCACATGATGTCGCCAGTCCACCTGGTAGGAGTCCTGCCAACGCCTCCTCTTCGCCACTCGAAAACTTTTCTCCCCCAACGGTTATCTGTTCTTCGAGTGATGGCCCAACCCATTGCCACTTCAACTTGCATATTTTTCCAGCTATGTCAGTGAAAAAAAATTATGATGGGACAATTGACACCAATTTACCTAGTCCCAAACTAAGCAAAGCTTGTACTATGGCTACTAGGCAACAGATAAAATAAATAAAATAAACATTTGAATTATTCCTACAAATATCTGCACCGACCGAGAATCGAACCCGGGGCATCAAGCTTCATAGCAAGTTCTCTTGAGAATTAACCTGTTTGTTTTTTTTACCACCAACAATTCTTTATTCAATTTAAAATACATGATATAAATTACAAAATACACTTAGGCTAATATGCCAAAATTGACAAGTGCAAAATTATAAAATATAATATTTTTTTTGCTCACCCGTGATAGCTACGTTTATGAAATATATGCGTATTTATGCAGTCCGTCCACCTCCACATTGTAAAAATACACACAAACCCATCTATCACCACCACCACACTACACTGACGCGTTTCGAACTCAACCAGAGCTCATCTTCAGAGCAACACAACTGTACACCATGCTACCAGATGTTCGACGTCTAAACTCGGGAGGTTGAATACCGCTCACACACATATGATTTCTAACTCTATTGGGTAAAAATAATGAATTTCTTTGCTGACAGTGAAGAATTGTTAAAAACACGTTTTTTTTGCTATTTTTAACACGTTTTATATTAACTTCACCCATAGCTATGTCCTATACCTCTTTTTATATAAACTCATACCCATATATATCTTCGTGCAAAAAAAAAACGATTGGAATAGACTGAACCCTCTGCCCTTAACAATCTACACAGCCTTTGACATAAATCTACTAATAGCATACAGTACGCTCAAAGCGAGCCTAGTGGGACGCTCTTTCATTCGTTCTTTTGACGCGCCTTGAAGTATTCCCGCTCCCAATCTCTACCTACGCTACATCTCGGTTAACCATCTACAGGGGATCCTTTTATTGGATAAATTTAGATGGTGTTAATGAAATTACGGGCGAAAGTAAAACAATGTTTTGTAAATCAATAAATATATTATAAAATGCAGTTACTTGATTATTGTTTATTAAATGTCCTCCTCATGTCAAAATATTAAATCACTTCAAAATTAAAGTCAAAACCAAAGTAGCTGTATTCAGTTTGGGCTATACCTAATAAGCACTTATATGAATATCAAAAATATCTACCACCGATTCGGAAAAACCACTGTTGAGAAGAATCCAGCAAGAAACTCTACAGCAAATATATATTTTTTTAAACAGATTTGCGTAGTAACGGTAAATTTAGTTTTGACACGTTCTCATTAAATCAGACATTGTAAAAACTGTTCTAGAATTATTTCAGAAATTTATTCAATAGATTCCTTATTCTTAAACTAACTTTTATTAACCTGGGGTAATAACAATTTGCAGTAAAACTAAAATATCAAATTCAAAACGAAGTAATATTTTTTTTTTAGTTCATGTAACTTGTAAATTGTACATTAAGAAGTAAGAAAAATTGGCACCTGCTTATCAATTCCAGGACACCCTGTAGAGAAATATTTGAAAGTACTACTTAAGCAGTCTGCGAAATTGAGTTCGTGTCAAAGTTCTACTGGGAATTATTACTAATGATGTGTTTATCTACAGGCTCCACAGCGTACTTACAGCCCCCCCACTAAGTGTGAGTGGTAGAGTTATACGGGGTTTGTCTGTTGCCTGTTCATTGCGCGGCTGAGATGCTCGCAGCACAATGGTTACTTGGTAGCACCCGCAATGAACAGAAAAGACGACCATCATTTCATCAATGCTCGTTAAAATAAGTTTGCAGAGCATGCATAAAAACCTTAATTTTTTATTTTATTTCATATTATCTAACTGATAATTTATGACTTTCATCAGTGAAGACTGGCTTTTTTTATGGTAGGGGCAAAGGTCATTGTCCATATTTTTGGCAACCCTAGAATCATAGTTAATATGGGTATTGGGTCCCACTGAAAAACAGCGTTGTGGCTTACCGTAACATTATCTTGAGTAGGGCCCATTTTATACTATTTGATGTTACGAGTTCAAATTTTTTCTCTCGAATGTATTTTTATGTGTATCGAATATGTGCAAATAAATTTCTCTCTCTCTCTCTCTCTCAAAATGTAAGCTTGCACTGATTTAATTTCATTCATTCGTTCACTGGTTTTGTCTGACTGTTTTGACATTGACTGCTCAATTCGAACATGATTATCCCATGATTATTATTATAAGTTTAGTTTGTATGTAGTTTTAGTTACCTTTATTTTGATTTGTATGTGTTATGTTGTATTAATAAGTAATTTATTCTACCTGTGTAATGAGTCACTGCTGTTATAAATAAATTATTTTTCTTTCTTAAAAAAAAGGCAAGGACCAGTCGTGATAACTTTGACCAACCAGCATAGCAATCGCATTCACCATATTTCTCTACCCTCAGCCACCCACGTGTTTTAGTGTCTTAAGACAATAACGGTCTCCCTACAGCTACAGACGCAGAATCGGCTTAAGCCGATCAAAAAACTCTTAATGTCTACGCAAGAGCGAAAAAGACGAAAGAGATTTTATATGTGGTAGAGCCTTACTGTAACCACTTGCTGGCTGCAGTACGAATGGGCCGGCTCGACCGGGTTAGTCCTAGTACCACACTCTCACAGAATATCGGCGTGAAATAGTAGTTTCGTACGCTGAGTGGGAGATCCGGAGGCCCAACTCCCTTCTCCCTTCCCCCTCCCCCTTTTAGGTCTTCAACGCACCCGCAGTCCTAATAATGCTGTAGGTGTCCACGGGCGGCGGTGATCACTTACCATCAGGTGACCCGCATGCTCGTTTGGCAGCTATTTGACATAAAAAAGACGTAGACGCATCGGCAAGCGTCGGCTGATCCAATACGAGCCGAACCGTGACTTGATAAGCTTTGGTTTCCCAGGACAAGCGGTGCCCTCATTATTGCGACCGTAATAAGCTTACTAGAAACGTTGTCTATGTAAACAAAATGGCGCGGTTCCCTAGAGAGCGGTGTCAATTACCGCTCGGAGGAGGAGGAGGAGCGGTATCAATTACGGCCGCTATATGACGGCACCGCTGATCCTAGGAAACCAAAGCTTTAGCTCTTATTGTGTGGACGTAAAGGTTTATTCTATCGGCTTTTGCCGACTCCGCGTCGATAGATCTGGGGAGATCTTAAGGAAACTGATTGATATAGAAGATAATTTTTTTGATTGGTTGATTGATGATATTATGCTTGCATGATACATTTCTCAATGACGATGATGGTGATTATTTGCCATAGAAACAGCCAATACCGTCTAGACCCAATCGTAATCTTAACCGGAATGCGAACGCACGTGTAATTGGGTTCTAAATTTGTATCGCAATGGTCAGAGTGTTTTCAAACAAGATGAGGGTTTTATGTGCAGCCAATAAGAATAAAACGCATTGCTGTGGCTGCCTCGTGGCTAGGGTATCCGGAACCAGGATTTTAGTTGAACTTTATAATACTTATGTACCCGTGTGGTGTCGGGTTAGAATTACACCTCTCCATTTCTTCCGTGGATTTGGTAAGAGGCGACTGAGGTAGGTTAAGGCATACCGTAGGCGACAGGCTAGCAACCTGTCACTATTGTACCGTTTTTGTCAAACTTGAAACCTAAAATTGCTAAAAGTGGCTCCGAAGCGGTAAGGTTTCGTGTGCTCTGCCTACCCCATTTGGGAATACAGGCGTGATGTTTGTATGTGTTTATATTTTTAAGGGGGGGCCGAGGTTTTTTTGCGCTAAACAATGTGGTTATTGGTGAAGGGAGGAGGGGATAAGAGCGAAGTTCTTAGATATTTTCATTCTATTACCAAAACAAATACATATTTATTATATACATGTCGGTGGCCGATCGTAAACGTAAAATGCGCTAGATCAAGAAATTCTTAGGCATACCGTGAAATGGCGCCATTTCATGAATTGGCGAAGGGACATCCGCCATATCGTTCAAAACTCGCCGTTTAACGATTTGCCTAGTGACGTTTAGGCAGATCATGAAATTCCTAGGCATATCATGAAACGCCGCCATATCGGTTCTGGCTCTTCGCCGGCCGCTCCCACGGCACGCTCGCGTCGCTCTCTCGGCTCGTGCGTTGTGGTCACAATTCATATTAACCACTCCTCGCTTCGCTCCTCGTACCTACCTATTTTATTTCATCTAGTTGGAATATCACGATATGCCCGGTATAAAGCTAGGAATATCGACGAATGCGTTACTCTAATCGATCTGCCGTATTGTTTCTCAGATACATCGTGATACGCCTGCTCAACTTTAAGAAATATCATGAAATGCCGCCATTTCACAATATGCCTAGAAATTTCGTGATCTGGCGGATTTTACGATCGGCCGCCTACATACACACTAAACTTATTCATTTTGAACTAAACTAGAGTTCGTGCTTAGAGCAACACAGCCAGTCACCATACTACCAGATGTCAGTCTAAAATCTTGCATAGAAATAGGTATCACAAGGTCGCGGGTGAGCAAAGTAATTGTTTGTAGTTCACTGCCTAATTTATGTTTGCCTGGCTATATTCGTGAAGTTCTTCAGTATATGTATTTAGGATCGGAGTTGCTCGGTTTCTCTACGGGGTCTAATCAGAAATTAGGAGATAGGTTCTTATAAGAACGAGGGTCACCAACATAGCCAAGTGAATTAGCTCGTTGAAGTGGCAATGGGCCGGCCAATATAGCACAGAGAACCGCTGCTGATGGCCGTTGGGGCTGTAAAATTCTCGAATCGAGACAGCGGATCTTCAAGCGCAGCCGTGAGTTCACGCTGGATGCATTACACTTCCGACAGAAACAACTGGAGGTTTATGGGGGACGTATATGTCCAACAGTAGACGTCCTATGACTGAAACGATGAATATGATGATGATGGGTACCAGTGGCGTGGCGTGAACATTTATTTTTCGTTAGGCTACCCGGAGAGTAAGAAAAGCGTGTTTCAGGTAGGTGTGTCTTCGGATGCAACTCCTCGGAGGAAATGTACGTATGTCAAGTAGAAAATTTAAGGAACCCGGTGAGAATCGAGTTGTTACGACGCCACGAAACGTTCATCAAACATGTATCGTCTACATAGCTCTCCATCAAAAACGCCTGAATCAACCAAATGCGTCTGGAATCGACTAAATTCATCACCAAATCGTTCAGATCAGTCGTAAAGATATGTTTGCGCTCGGACAAACGTACGTTCCTGGTATGACGTCACCGTAGTTCATGTGTTTGTTCCCACTGTTTGCTGGGCTGGCTGACTTATTCTCGGAGAGTTTGGTTAGTCTGTTATATAGTAGTAGGGGAGCTCATGATGTTAAATAACCTATTAGATATTGTAGACTAGTTTGTAGTTTGAAAAAAAAAGTTGTTTGATGTTTCCCGTTCCAGTGGTGGGAGAAGAATATGCCGATTTTTAAAATGTAAAAAAAAACACATGGAAATACTTTAAAGCGTGTCAGATATTCAAAAGGAATGTCAAGTGAGCCCTAAAAATGTTCCCATTCAAAATACTGACGATTCGGAAGCGACGCAAGCTCGTGACAAATTTTAACATTAATACTTAAATGGAATAACACCTAATTAATATGTACCTGTAATATATGGACTTACATTATGGTGGAGGTACTCAGTAGGATGACAGTATCCTTCCTTATGTTTATCTGACATGCTTGAGTATTTAAATCCCAGAATTTCCTCATGGGCTCCCCTACTATAGACGTTTCCGGAATAAAAGGAAGTTTTGATACTAAAGCATTTCGGACATACTTTATTCCGTTTGGAAAATATTGTGGCCATATGAACGGAAGTCTAAGTTATGTCTTGAACCTTTGCTATTTTTCAATGTGGTAACGATAGCCGGGTGGTTGAAGAACTTGATTACAAAGCTCGAGACCTGGGTTCGATGCCCAATCGGGTCACTTTGGGGTTAGGTCAAATGTCGCTACGCTGTCCACCTATCTCTCTCTACGTCATATTAGTCTGTAGGTATCACAAAAACCGTTTTAGATAAACATCTGAAATATATTCATTACTTAGTTATTTTTAGGATAGTTTTTATTTCAATTTTACATTCACTGATTTGTTTTAATGTGTGTTATATAATAAAGCAGTTTTTTTATTTACTTCATAATGTGTGTTTTCATTGAAAATACAAACTCCGTCCGTTCCGTTTGTATTTTCAATTTAGGTTTTACGGGATGACCGTAAAAGTAAAAATTTGGAATTGAAATAAAAAATCCAAAAAAAATCCAAAAAACCAATCTGTGTTTTCATTGCCACTACAACAAGAAATAATGAAATTAAATAATTTTAATTAAATCCCCATACAAGTAACGTACTTGTATTTACTTTAATTATATTTACAGAGTAAAATTTTTCGCCAAGATCTACTCACGCTACATCTATGTTAGTATTGTCTTGGCTCTATTATAATTCCAATTTTGATATTTATATGATAAAAAGGACTGATGTATTAAACTGTGATAAAAAAGGTTGAAGAAATAAAACAGAACAAAAGAAGTACGGTGAGTCTACAGAAAAGAAAACATATTATTTTCAAAGTCAAAGTCAAAGTCAAAGTCAAAATTAAAGTCAAGTCAAAGTTAAAGTCAAAGTCAAAGTCAGTCAAAGTCAAAGTCAAAGTCAAAGTCAAAGTCAAAGTCAAAGTCAAAGTCAAAATACAGGCCATATCTGAAAATATTATAGAAAAATTATGATATGCATGTAGATAAAGTTATGTATGCGGCTATACATAATGCCTCTCATTATGCACCAGCCACATAAATAACTATTTCAACTCTACCAATTCCGCAATACGATTTACAATCATCGAAACATAGTAAGGAGTTCACAATAGATACTGCAAAATCAATTCAGGCTTTGTTTTGACCAAATTACAGTTTGAATGTGTGGGACTGTGTACCTATCACTTGTTGTATTGAATCACAAACGATTACCGTTTCATTCTGTTTGATTTAGAACGTATTGAAATTCCTGATTTGCAGGAATTTTGCAATCAATGCTGGATTTCGTCGGAATAAGTGCTGATGTTGGTTAACGACACAATAAAGCAGTTGAAGCTATTATGTAAATCTACAAACAATGCGCCGAGTTAGGGCTCTTGCACATAAACACGATACGGATATCGTGTTATGCCACGACGCGTCGTTTCACGATGTGACGTGGTTTCATGGACATCTACGATTGCACCGTGATTTTCCACGGCACAACGTCGTATCGTGAATCCTTGCTGTGTCGTGGCACGGTACGATATCGTATTTGTGTTTATGTGTAAGAGCCCTTAAGAAGCCCAAGTAGGCGTGCCCGCTCTAGAGTCCGATCGAAACCGAATTTCGGATTCTGTTCCAGTTTCGGCCGAAACTGAACGATTTGAGGGCGATTATAGTGAATATATTTAAAACTTGTATTTATCTTAGCTTTTCTGCTGTGTCAATACAGCGTGTTTTATTTTTAGACTCCAAAAGTAACCAGACGTTGGTTTTAGTGCTGTGAAGGGATATAAATAATTCATATTCAAAATATATTTATTTACTTATCGAAGTGTGTTTTTCAGGCCTTATAAATTTCAATAAAATAATAAATAACACTGGGACACCAATTGACCTAGTCCCAAATACACGACAATCAGTCTAGGCCGTAAATGATTATACTGTAAATTTAATATTTCATTATATTTATTTTATACATTAAGTTTAGCATTAACTACGAAGTATTGATCATGAATACTTTTTATCCAGAAAAATTGCACGATTCCCGCGGGGCAGGAATAAACGAATTCTTTGTACACAGAGCCACGGGTAACATCTTGTTAGTAACAAGTAATTAGGTAGGTACTACAATTTGGTCTTGTATTATATTTTATGCGATTTTTTCTTGCCTTATTTTAGGTCAGAACATGAGAAATATGCTTATCCTAGTTCTACATGAACTTTATGTCCCGTTTCCTACTCGATAACATAGTATAAATCCAACCTTACGCCACCAAATCACCTGGCGTAAAACTCAGCATTCTAGTAGACATTCAAAACCATTGATTACCGTACCCTAATAAAATCACGGGTCCCGCGTAAAACTAGATAACAGAAACTGTTCCAACAAAAAGGGTTTCATACTTGGACCCAGGACCTCTACTTTGAGCTGTGGAAATTCAATTAGTTTTCAACCTGCCTAAACCTAATGCCTGCTTATAACTAATGAACTAAAATAATTACTTTGCTCAACCACGGCCTTGTGATAGCTACGTTTATGCAAGAAATGTGTGTTCATGCAGTTCCTCCACCTCCACCACTACCTTTTTGAAATTCCCACAGGATTTTTTATGTGTTACTCTCCACGATAAACCTGCAATTTGGTAGATGTAAATAGCTTAATTAGGTTGGTAGAAAAGGTTCTCACGGGATCTCAACCACTAGGTTTAGAGTCATGAAATTTGGCGCAGTTGTTTTTAGTACAATTTTAATGAAGACCATGTTATAATTTTTGGGTAATGCCATGGAAATTTATAATCCCGGAATTTAAATGTCTAGATCATGCGTGCGATGCTACGGAAAACTTTGAAAACCTTTGAAACGTTGCAACTTGTATTATTATCTATTCTGTGTTGCAACTTAGACTGCGTCTCATAGGAACTTTTCACTTTGCCTGGATAAGCAGTATTTTGTGTTTATCTTGGATAGAGTAGCTTTGAAACTGTTGAAGGATTTCTAAAATGGGATCAGTAAGTAGTTCCAAAGAATACCTCGATACGCACACAAACAACTATACTCAGTGGCACAATTGCCTGTTACTGCATACATTTGAGGGCCAGATTTTGGCCGCTCAGTATAATCTCGTGTTTATTACCTTGTTTAGAAGATAGTACATCATCATCATCATCATCCCAGCCTATATACGTCCCACTGCTGGGCACAGGCCTCCAGATAGTACAGAATATTTTTTATCTCTCTGTGCTTTTACTGACTGTTCCTTTATTGCAATAATAGTTGCATTATTATAGTGGTTTTTTATTGAGTTTCTTGGCGGATTCTTCCCGAAACCGTGGTGGATTTTTAGGGTTCCGTAGCCAAATTGGCAAAAACGGAACCCTTAGTTTGACATTCGTAAGTGCTTGTTATAGCCTAAATTGAATAAAGATATATTGACTATGACTTCGAATTGACAAGATTTCATTTTTTTAACGTCTTTTAATTACTACAGGAATCGAAAGTTTTGCCTCCTGAACATGGGAAAATATTATTATAATTGATTTCTCCATATTAAAAAAAATACAAAAAATTGAAAAAATATGTTTGAATTTGCCAAAACTACAACAGAATAGATATGTTTCCTTTGCCTTTATCACCAGAAAAAGGAGCTGTCATAATTTTGATATTGTCTCTATGCAACGTCTGCGTCAGATTTACGTGATCTTTTTTTAAGAGACTAGACAAAAGTAATGGATCTATTGTGTCGTAGTTTTGGAGTTATGCCCTTTTAGAATAAGCACATCTTAAAAAAATTGTAATAAATTAATTAATAGTTGTAGCGAAATTTTAAAAATATCAGCGTTTTTCTCTTTCCAAACAGAATACAGAGAACGAATCAAATTATAGTCTTAGAAATATGAAATCTTGTCAATTTGATCTGTTATTATTTTGTTTCTTTTATAAAATTGAACAAGCTATGTTATATAGTCCTTAAAATTCTCAGTTATGAAGCACATCCTGCGTACAAAAAACTGTGAAGAATGTAAAGATAAAGCTTGTGATTATAATTCTTACGTACACATAAAAAGGGTTTCATTAAAATTATTTTAGCTAATTAATTCGTTTGTAATGAAGGCACTAGGAGTCACAAATTACACGGGCAATAAATTTTATTGCTTACTTATTTGTGGAGTCTGAAAAACCGGCCAAGAGCGTGTCGGACACGCCCAAAATAGGGTTCCGTAGCCATAACGAAAAAATGAAATAATATTTTTCAAAGGATTTCGTAGTTTATACGGAATCTTCCAAGTTTAGGTATATTTTATAACTCTTAAACTACTAATAATTCTCAAGCAAACTTAGCCGTTATAGTTTTTTGTAAGTTTGATATACTTACTACCACTGCAATTTTTTTCTATTTTTCCACCCACCCGTTTAGATTTTAGAGAGGGGGGAACGCCCTATTTTAATGAAAATTTGCACTTTAAAGTTGAATATTTCGCAAACAAATCACTGAACCACTGAACTGGACGGATAGACAGACAGACAAACAGACATGGCAAAACTATAAGGGTTCCGTTTTTGCCATTTTGGCTCCGGAACCCTAAAAAGGGTTGATTTTCATTATGGTCAGCTGTATCTAGATTTATGAAGAGACGTGATTGGTGGAGAAGTTCTCAGTCTCCGGCCCACACGTCCCACTTCTGGGCACAGGCTTCCTCTCAAATTGAGGAGGCTTGGTGTATGCACGCTAACCCAGTCATCATCATCTCAGCCTATACATGGTGGGCAAGGAGCAAAAAATTAAACAACAGCTTCCACTCTTCATCTTGAGCTAATTTAGTTCTACAACTTTTGAAATAACTTGTATTATGATTTTTATTATAGTTTGTAGTTTAATTGGACAAGCAATGTATTGCGAATTCCGTCAATGCCAATAAATTTGTTTGGAATAAACATTATGATAAGAAATAAAGAAAGAAAATAATTTATTTATAACAGCAGTGACACATTACACAGGTTAGGAAAAATAACAATAAGAAGTGTTGCCGCTATAAAAAGGTCCCGGCTCAGCATATCGCTGGTTGAAAACCAGCACTGGTCTTCCGCCGGGCCACAGGAGAGTGAAATTACGGAAAGTCACACAAAACAAACACATAGATAGCGAGATTAAAATATTAGTTGGCTGTATAGCCCACATTATCATGGCCACAGTAGGTACATGTAATGAAAAAGATAAGAATATTTGACATTGACATGTATGACAATTATGACATCCAGCCAGCAGACAACATGCGAATTAAACCAAAACAATGTTTTAAATTACTTAATTTTTGAGAGTTGCAGAACTAAAGTAGTTCCATTTGAGTAGCAGAACCTGTAATTTAATTTTTTGCTCCTGTTACAGAGCCCACCCGGTATGCGTCCCAGTGCTGGACACAGGCCTCCTGTCAGAATGAGAAGACTTGGGCCGCAGTTTCCACGTGGGCCCAATCCAGCCAAGGGACGAGATTGATATGGAGAAATTCCCTGTATCCCCACCAAGTCCCACCACTGGGCACAGGGTTCATCTCAAATTGAGAGGGCTTGGAATATTACGCGGGCCCATTGGCGGATTGGGAACTTCACACACACCACTGATTTGCTTCGCACATATACTTACTCGTATCAAGCTTCGTCAAGATTTTTTCCCTTCTCGGAAAAGCACGTGTGGCATGTGTTGCTGAGTAGAGGCCTTTTTGGTGTCCTGTCGTGTCACTAAGTACTTAACTTAGTTTTTATTGTTAGTTTTCGTGTTAGTCTTATTGCTGTACGGTGGTGGTACTAATGGAACCAAATAAACCTTGCTTTCTTTCTTCTTTCTTCTTTCCTCTTTCCTCTTTCCTCTTTTTCTTTCCTCTTTCCTCTTTTTCTTTCTTCTTTCTTCTTTCTTCTTTCTTCTTTCTTCTTTCTTCTTTCTTCTTTCTTCTTTCTTCTTTCTTCTTTCTTCTTTCTTCTTTCTTCTTTCTTCTTTCTTCTTTCTTCTTTCTTCTTTCTTCTTTTTTCTTTCTTCTTTCTTCTTTCTTCTTTCTTCTCTCTTCTCTCTTCTCTCTTCTCTCTTCTCTCTTCTTTTTTTTCTTCTTTCTTCTTTCTTCTTTCTTCTTTCTTCTTTCTTCTTTCTTCTTTCTTCTTTCTTCTTTCTTCTTTCTTCTTTCTTCTTTCTTCTTTCCTTTTTATTTCTTTCTTCTTTATTTATTTATTTCTTTCAAATTCTAAAAAAACTCAATAATGGCTTTCTCGAAAGCGCTGATAGTGTAAAAATGACATATAAACGAGCCCTTCGCAGCTTACTTACAGAATCATTATCATCATCACCATATCAGCCGTAGGGCGTCCGCAATTGGACATAGGCCTCCCCCATAGACCTCCAGTTGCTTCGGTTGAAAGCGGCCTGCATCCGACCTAACCGAATCAGAGGCTACAGTTTTTGTATGCGAAATCTGTCATTTGATTGTGATTGCGAGCATCAGAAACGTTAGGCAATACGGCATCAGGTCATCTGTTCATCTTGTTTGTGGACTTACAGAATTAACGTTTTGATTTTGATCTAATACTTTTGATGGTATTCATATCCTCGTATTTTACTTCCATCCGGGCATCCATTATAACTTGCCCTAATAGGTCATTCATATAATTTATTATTCACACCAGCATTTTATTTTATGAAAGTCCATAAACACACTAATTTATACCTATTCCAATGGCGCGAAACTCGTAAATAAAAGTCGTAACGCTTCATAAAAAAGTTTTATAGCCAAACGAGATGTATTAAACTATAATTTATTTATGTACTCCTCTTAAGTACTGATGGGACTTATGGTTTCCAATAACACACTTCTGTAATATGGCCCACATGCGCTACGAAAATCGTGCGACCACAATTGAAATTCCGGGGTACAAAATTCCTCTGGGTCAAGAACAAATGTCCAAAATTTCTTTACTCTAAGCCCAGCGGTTGAAATATCAAGATTTTATCCCTATCCCGTGGGAAAATTGGGTTTTTTTTTTATTTTATTTTATTTATTTATTTAGGTGCAGTTTTACATAATAGGTTTTACAAAGTTGGCCACTATTGGAAACCTCTAGGGTTTTAGTAATAGTTGGCGAGATCACGCAGATCGATGCTTTTTACTGTTATTAATTATTAAATATAATATATGTAGCTTAATCTAGGCACAGTTATACAAAATATATATATGGTTCACAAGCCAAGTAGTGTTTCTTCAACAGCGACTTAAATTTATTGGGGTTATTAATAATGTTCAAGATTTCACTCAACATTCCTTAGTTAAGAATGAGTGGTAGCAAATACTTGTTGGTTCTTTCTACCGTAAGTGTTATTATTGCGTGGCAAGGAGTATGGTGGCCTAGTGGTTTGACCTATCGCCTCTCAAGCAGAGGTCGTGGGTTCAAACCCCGGCTCGCACCTCTGAGTTTTTTCGAAATTCATGTGCGGAATTACATTTGAAATTTACCACGAGCTTGCGGTGAAGGAAAACATCGTGAGGAACCTGCACAAACCAGCGAAGCAATTCATTGGTGCGTGTGAAGTTCCCAATCCGCACTGGGCCCGCGTGGGAACTACGGCCCAAGCCCTCTTGTTCTGAGAGGAGGCCTGTGCCCAGCAGTGGACGTATATAGGCTGGATGATGATGAAGGAGTATGCAGGCAAGTATTTCAATTTACGCATTTGGTTTGGACGAGACTTTCCTTGAATAGAGGGTATTTCGTCTCGTTCTTCCACAAGCAGAGACATTCGAAACCTCGATTCGAAACCAATATACACTAATTATAGAACAATGACGGAATAAGTCCTCGTAATGAGGGCTATCATTTTTTTTCTCACTAGATGCGCACTGTTGCGTGAGGTTTAAGTATGGCTTTCAGTGGCTTTCAAAGTCTGTTATTACGGGCGGGAAACAGAGTTTAGATTTAAATCATATTTAATACACCTTAAAACTGTACCATAAAATATCGAGATGCCACACCGTGTTGCATAGTCCCCGTTTTGTTCGGAAAAAAGGGAGGAAAAAGGTTTCCGAAAGACAAAACTGTCTCAAAACACAGACATTCATTGCCCCGGAACGCATATTTGCCATAATTTATTTCAGATATTGCAAAATATTCACAAAATTATTCTAATTATAAATAAAACCCGCGTAGCTCACCTAAAAACTATGAGATTTGACATTTCGGAGACCTCACGCTACACTAGCGCCTCTAGTGGTGAATTCATACGCGATAGCCCTCATTGCCTTTATAACTATTTTTAACCTTGAAGGGCACCATTGTTTTTAATAGTGCAAGTTGAAGTTTATAAATTTGTTTCAAATAGGTTCCGTAAGTCCGGCCATAGCTAGTAATACCATAGCTGATTATGGAATCCGCGAGTGAAAGATAAATCATTCTTAGTATTTTATATGGATAAAAAGTAGCCTGTGTTATTCCAGACACCCATCTACGTACCAAAATTTCATCTAAATGCGTCCAGCCGTTTTAGTCTGAAGGAGTAACAAACACACACACACACACACACAAACTTTCGCATTTGACGACCAGATGGCCTAGTAGTTAGAGAACCTGACTACGATGCTTGAGGCCCCGGGTTCGATTCCCGTGTCGGGGCAGATATTTGTATGAAAAATACGAATGTTTGGTCTCGGGTCTTGGGTGTTAAATATGTATTTAAGTACCTATGTATCTATCTCATCATCATCATCATCATCATGTCAGCCGAAAGACGTCTACTGCTGGACATAGGCCTCCCCCAAAGGCTCTCCATTCAGACCGGTTTTGTGCTTTCCGCATCCACTGCGATCCCGTGATCTTAACCAAGTCGTCGCTCCATCTTGTTGGAGGTCTACCGACAGCTCGTCTCCAGGTCCGCGGACGCCATTCGAGAACCTTCCGACCCCATCGGCCATCAGTCCTGCGAGCAATGTGCCCGCCCACTGCCACTTTAGTTTTCGCAATTCTTCGGGCTATCGGCAACCTTAGTTCTACTGCGGATATCATCATTTCTAATTCTATCCCGCAGAGAAACCCCGAGTATAGCCCGCCCTCTCCATAGCCCTCTGAGTGACTTTGAGTTTTCTCATGAGGCCCATCGTTAGCGCCCACGTCTCAGATCCGTATGTCATCACTGGCAACACACACTGGTCAAAGACTTTTGACTTCAAACACTTGGATGTATCTATCTATATAATTTTATTTATCCGTTACTTATCTTACTTTGGACTAGGTCAATTGGTGTGAATTGTCCCGTGATATTTATTTATTTATTTATAATATAAGTAGGAAGTAGGATTGTAGAACGAAACAGTATCATTTTTGCTGATGAAAATAAGCAAGATATGAGCGAATGAAGTTTGCATTCCATCTTAAAATGCGGCTCAATGTCGTCCTTACGTGATAGGAGTAACAAGCAACGAAACTTTCACATTAATAAAATTAGGATTCTGGATGCATGTAGAAATTCTAAAGTCTCAATCGCTAAGTCTAGACGTATTTTGCAGGTGGTAGGACCTTGTGCAAGGTCCGCCCTGATTGTTACCACCATCTTGCTCGCTAATCCTGCCGTGAAGCACAGTGCTTGCACTGTTGTGTTTCGGCGTGGAAAGCAAGACAGCCGGTGAAATTACTGGCACGTGAGGTATCCCATCTTAGACCTCTAGGTTGGCAACGCGTCTGCAATACCCCTGGTGTTGCAGATGTTTATGGGCGGTGGTGGTCTCTTACCACCAGGAGACCCACTTACTCGTTTGCCATCCAGTCGAATAAAAAAAAAATTTTTGGTTGGGTGTTTTTCAACAAATTTTTGACAATTCCATGCGAATTTATATGAGAACTTATAGCCCAGTTATAATAGACAAATGGATACGACTAGCCTACTGGTTACTTAACCTGACTGCGAAGCCTGAAATAACGGGACAGATAATGTCAAGCCGATTTTTGTCTTCAAATACACGCGTTACAGTTGGTGATAATGGTATTTAATTGGAGAAATGTACATGCGCATGATTTTTCTTTGTATACTAATAGCTGTTAATGAACTAAAATAATTTCCTTGCTCACCCGCGACCTTACGATAGCTAAGGTTATGCAAAATATGCGTGTTCATGCAGTTCCTCCACCTCCACACTGTAAGAACACACCCAAATCACACAAACCCATCTATCACCACCACCACACTACACTGACGCGTTTCGAACTCAACCAGAGCTCATCTTCAGAGTGACACAACCGTACACCATGCTACCTGTTGTTAGACAAACACACACAACACACAACAACAACACACAGGGCCAACAACAGGTAGCATGGTGTACGGTTGTGTCACTCTGAAGATGAGCTCTGGTTGAGTTCGAAACGCGTCAGTGTAGTGTGTGGTGGTGATAGATGGGTTGTGTGATTTGTGTGTGTTCTTACAGTGTGGAGGTGGAGGAACTGCATGAACACGCATATTTTGCTTATGCAAGCATAAGCTTAGCTATCGTAAGGTCGCGGGTGAGCAAGGAAATTATTTTAGTTCATTGATATGACCTCCGCAAAGTAACGCCTGATTCAATAAATTAATAGCTGTTACCCGCGACTACGTCCGCATAAAATTCAGTTATCACTATCCCGCGGGGTCTATGCAGTTTTCCGGGATAAAAATTATACTATGTCCTTTCCCGGAACTCAAACTATCTGTATACCAAGTTTCGCCTAAATCGGTTAGCGGTTTTGACGTGATGAAGTTATTATTTATTTATAGTGTGGCTTCTGGTTCTCTACTTGAACTAAATATTTAATAGACTAGATTTTAGGTATGCTAGTGCATCTGTCGAGAGGGTTTTAATCAAGTAAAAAACAATCAGACTTATAAGCTTTCGCATTTTTAACATTAAATAGGATTCTTTCTTGTTTGCTACCGACAAAAAAAATTGTAAGATTAACACTGCATTTTGTATATTTTTTTTTTCATTGTTCATTTCATTTCATTTGTATGTATGTATGTATGTAAACTCTTTATTGCACATAAAAAAAATACAAATACACAGAGAGGAGAACAAAGGCAAGCTTATCCCTAAAAAGGGATCTCTTCCAGCTAACCTAGTTAGGAAAAACTTTGGTTATATAGAGGATAAGCGGAAAATTACGTCATTTACGTATTTGTCATTTAGGTTAAGTTATATATCTTTTGTCTCTTTTGTGTTTTCGTGGACCCACTGAAAATCAGCGTCGTTGCACTATGTGCTCCGACCACGCTCCGACATATGCTGAGTGGAATCCTTTTTTAGGGTTCCGGAGCCAAAATGGCAAATGTCTGTCCGTCCGCGGCTTTGCTCAGAGACTATCAATGCTAGAAAGCTGTAATTTTGCACGGATATATAAGTAAAGTATGCCGACGAAAATAGTACAACTAAAAATTCAAAAAAAAAAATTTTTAGGGTACCTCCCATAGACGTAAAGTGGGGTTTTGTTTTTTTCTCATCTAACTCCATAGTGTGGGGTATCGTTGTATAGGTCTTTTAAAACCACTAGGGGTTTGCTAAGACGATTTTTCGATTCAGTGATTTGTTTGCGAAATATTCAATTTTAAAGTGAAATTTTCATTAAAATCGAGCGTCCCCCCCCTCTAAAATCTAAACCGGTGGGTGGAAAACTTTGAATAAAATCAGGATGGTAGTAAGTATATCAAACTTTCAAGGAAAACTATAACGGCTAAGTTTGCTTGAGAATTATTAGTAGTTTATGAGTAAATAGCAGCCTAAGGTATAAAATATACCTAAACTTGGAAGATTCCGTATAAAATACGAAATCCTTAGAAAAGTAATACTTAATTTTTCCGTAATGGCTACGGAACCCTATTTTGGGCGTGTCCGACACGCTCTTGGCTGGTTTTCAAATAGGTATTTCGACACTCACCTTTTTATTTGTTTAGATTTAAGTAAAATCGATCACGATGTGATGAATATTATTTCAAAATAAATTGGTCTCTCTTTCTTCTTTCTTTCTTAATGTATGAAAAATACGAATTGCTCTCGAGTCTTGGGTGATTCGAGTGGTGGGTATATTTAACCGCCTTGTACCCCCCAACACAAGCTTTTGGTGTCAAGTGTCCCGTGATCCAAACTAATTTGTATCCCGCCCATCTCTACTACAACTGCGTTATCCTGTTTCCCATATCTTTAGCTCAGAGTTACTTTCTGAATGGAGGAATGCAGGCTAGGTATAATCCTGAAGTAAGATACCTAATATGGTTCACTTCAAAGCTCTTTGTGAGACTTTTGTTTAGTGCGTTTTTTCCTTTGTGTGCTTCTGGTTCTGATACGTAAGGGTCATACGACATTTTTTTAGGCGCAGACAATTCGCGTTTATAGCGCTGAAAATGCTATAAAAGTGAATTAAAAAAATTAATCGACTACAGAAAAGTATGACAATAATTTTCTACCCGTTTTAAAATAATTTCTCAGCACGAGCCAGCAGTTCACCGAATGGAGCCGACATCAAATGTAGAAGTTACTACAAATCAAACCCCCTACAATATTTGAAAACTTTCCTCGATTTCCTCAGGATCTACTCATCAGATCCTGACATAGCAAAAGTTGCACCTAAGCAGAAGTAGGTAGGTATTTCTATTCCATCGAAAAAAATGTTTGAATATGGACATAAATGACGGAGTGCTGGGAAACAACCATAAAAAAAAGAATTGATAACCTCCTTCTTTTTTGAAGTCTGTTTAAAAAGGGACTAAATCTAATTTCTAGCACGCTAATTGGTGCTAATTGCGCGTAACTTGCGCTTAAAAAGGGACGCGTAACTACGCATCAATTGTGCTTAAAAGAAACTGAATCTCTTTTCTAGCGCGGTAACTGTGCGGCATTTGGGCTTATAAAGAGACTGAATCAAAGTCAAAGTCAAAATCAAAATATCTTTATTCAATTTAGGCTATAACAAGCACTTATGAATGTCAAAAAAAAAACTACCACCGGTTCGGAAAAACCTCTGCTGAGAAGAATCCGGCAAGAAACTCAACGAGGTATATATTTTTTTTAAAACAGATTTACAATATTATTAAATGATATGTATACATCACAAGTATTTAACACAACTTTATTTTTAACACAGTAGGTTCGCTATTTGAAGGGATCGCTAATGCGGATCGGAATTATTTCCAAATATCCCTGTCCATGTAATATAATCATGAACTTTATAATACGCCTTTAATATTAATGTCTTCTTGACAATAGATCTGAATTTTGTATCCGTTTCATTTATAATATTTTTTGGAATTTTATTATAAAAACGTATGCAATCTTGTTTCAGGCGCGGTAATTGCGCCTTATTTGCGCTTAAAAACTCTGCTGTGTCCAATTTAAATAAGGACGGTTGTATGACATCGTTATCTGAGTTTGTTAATAAATGTTTTAAAACCATATCGTGATTTACTAACACAAACATGTACCTAAGTGGGTGTTCCAATACTGCGACATTTAATTATCAGAAGGTCACGCGGCGGATACCGCTGATATTATTATCATATTTATTTGACTAGTGAAAATGAGTATTAATTCCTATATCGAAAATACAAACTGAAATATAGATGCACAGAAAAACCAGAAAAATAAGACCAGCGCTGAGA
Source organism: Choristoneura fumiferana (assembly GCF_025370935.1). NCBI lineage: Eukaryota > Metazoa > Arthropoda > Insecta > Lepidoptera > Tortricidae > Choristoneura > Choristoneura fumiferana. The sequence goes on along the minus strand of NC_133477.1, from coordinate 2,181,588 downwards.
ATGGAACCCAGGTCCTCGGCATTCCGTGCCGTGTGCTATACCGCTACACCACCGCTGGACAACGATACAGACACGAATTTCTCCTATGCACCTCATATCTCAGCTTGTGTTGTTTCTTATTTAGCCACTTAAGCAGCGACACTAGCGACATCTTTGCCGTAGCCCTCATCGAGAAACTTTTCGGCACTCCATCGGAACTAACCGCTCACCCATTGCAAATAAGATCTAGAATACTCCTTTCAAAGAATAGGTAGGTAATTACTTGTCATCCTGTATACGTGGCATGAATGTGCTAGAACGTGACTGCTTCAACTTTTAGAATCACGATATCTCAGGAATGGTAATTCTTAGAAAAAAAATATGAGGACCATTTTTGGAGACAATTTTAAGATCTATAATTTTTGCATAGGCTACTTTTTGAAAAAACTTACCGTTTTATTCTAAAAAAAAAACATGAAATTTTGAGATTTGATCCCGAATAACTTTTTAGCACACATGGGATCAATGGGGACTTTTGACATTTTATTCCTAAAGGTGTACCCAAGGTTGAAAATACAAACTGAAATATAGATGCACAGAAAAAACAGAAAAATAAGACCATCACTGGGAATCGAACCCAGGTCCTCGGTAATCCGTACCGCGTGCTATACCGCTACACCACTGATGGTCAACGGTACCGACACGAATTTCCCTATGCACCTCATATCTCAGCTTGTGTTTCTTACTTAGTCACTTAAGCAGCGACGCTAGCACCCAAGGTCTCCACCAAAATTCAGCTTTGTCGGAATTTATTTAAATCGAAATGTCTTTATTAACCGGAGTGAGTCGTGTGTTATTAATGATTTTTCACGATGGAACCAAAAGGAATATTCACTACATCCTATACAGACTTATCATAATCTGTTTTTAGCGTACCTACTGCGTAGGTAACTACTGGCACTGTGTTGGCGAGTGGTTGGGACAAAGTCTCCTTGTCCATAATGTTTATTTTTTACTATTAATTCTTAATTTAAATCCACAGCAATCCGTCTGATAGAGTACAAACAAGTCAGTTGCTCTGTCAGATTGGTTCAAAACCAATGTAATTCCGTGCCTTTAATAAATCGTCAATACACTCAATTGATCTTTATTATTTGATACAAATGAAATGCCCGTTACGTAATCTGATTAGGTATTCCCAATTCTACCTTCGCGATTGCGATTCCTGTCTGTATCACAATGTAATATTGCCGTTTCAGCTCTCCTGTAACATTTGGGGCGGAAAATAATAAAATTGAATGAGTTCTGTTGGATTGGAGTATTATTTAAGATTTTTCTCGTAGAGATAGAAAGAGAGCCTAGTCATATTCCATAGGGATTTTGGATAATCGTGTCTAAAGTTGTCATATTGGACCATATCCGTCCCATTTTGGGGCACAGACCCCCAGAGTGAGAGAACTTGGGGCGTAAAGGTAATTTTTTTTAAATTAAATCGTTTTTATATGCACCGGGTGAGGTATGGTAGGTAGATATCTGTATCAAAATAACCATTAAGATACAGCCGTGTTCATAATAGAATCTAATGTCGTAATGCTGGTCATTATCTATGGTTTTGGAACGCATAATGGAGGATTTACTATATGGGTGTAAATATAATATTATTCATTACATCTTTATTGAAGTATTGATTATGCCACCTCCATTACATTGCTTCTAACCAACTCATATAAACATTAAACGGTTGCGTACATAAGATCTTGAAATTTTATATAAATAAGGGAGAGAGAGAGAGAGAAAAAATTATAATTTTAATGCTCTGTGAATATTGGGATAAAAATTGTTTTACAATTAACCAACTAATTAACCAACACAAACACACACACACAAATTATTGCGTACCTATAAACGCCGCCGAACCAATAACGAAACTCCTGTTTACCCCAAAATTGACCGCTTTTCTTAATAAATCATTTTCCCTTTATTAATTTTCTCATTCCTTAAATTTCTTACATTTCAATAAAACGTTTATTACTTTTTCAAAGACTTTGTTGTTAGGTTTTATCGTTCTGTGCCCAAAGGACGGGATAAAGGCCGTTTGGGTAAGGCTTTGCTGTTAGTCTGTCACGAAGCTGTATCTATTAAACTGCAATAGGAAAAAACTTGATACAGGAATTTTTTTTTCATAGACTTTCTAAATTTAAATGTGAACGGAACACTTCGAAATAAAACAATCACTTTGCTCACCCGCGACCTTATGATAGCTCCGTCTATGCAAAAAATGTGTGTATGCAGTTCCTCCACCTCCACACTGTAAGAACACGCACACTACGTTTCGAACTCTACCAGGAATCATTTTCAGGGCAACACAACCGGTCTCCATGCTACCAGATATCAGACAACACCCAATAATTCGCCAATTTTTTGAAGCCGTTGTAGCCAAAATGACAAAAGAACTGGTTGAAATTTTCTACTGTAAGTACTGGATTAGCTAGTTTCTGAAAAGGCGTTAACAAATAAAAAATAAATAAGTATATTTTATGTCGAAAATACAAACTGAGAAATGGATGCACAGAAAAAACCAGAAAAAGGGACCTCCTCAGCATTCCGTGCTGCGTGTTATAACCCCTACCCCACTGCTGGACAGCTTTTTCTGGTTTTTCTGTGCATCCATGTCTCAGTTTGTATTTTCGATATGGTTTCACGGGATACCCGTAAAAGTAACAAATTTGGAGTTGAAATAAAAAATACAAAAATACCCAAAAACCAATCATATATTTTATGTGCTTAAAAAATTACATTTGTACAGTCAAAACTTTACACGTATACATTTGCAGTTTAAAGATTAATAAACCATTTATCAATTATTTTAGGTGTAGGTACCTACTTGTTAGTTCTAAGTTAAATATTTAACGCTCCAATGAGGGCTATCGTTTTTTGTCTCACTAGATGGAGCACAGTTGCGTGAGGTTTTTAAGTGTGGCTTTCAAAGTCTGTTATTACGGGCGTGAAAACAAAGTTTAGATTAAAATCATATTTAATACACTAAAACCGTACCATAGAAATATCGAGCATGCCACAGTGTTGCATAGTCCCCGTTTTATTCGGAAAAAAGGGAGGACAAAGGTTTCCGAAAGACAAAACTGTCTCAAAACACAGACATTCATTGCCCCGGAACGCATATTTGCCATAATTAATTTCAGATATTGCAAAATATTCACAAAATTATTCTAATTATAAATAAACCCGCGTAGCTCACCCAAAAACTATGAGATTTGACATTTCGAAGACCTCACGCTAAACTAGCGCCTCTAGTGGCGAATTCATACGCGATAGCCCTCATTACAATAATGTGTAGGTGGAATGTTTAATAACATCGATGTCGTGTGAGACATACCCCAAACGACACTAATTGTATTCAAATCTAATTTTAGAAATTAGAAAGCTGTTATTTAATAAGAACTCTTCAATCTTTTGGCATCGACTTGATACTTGGTACGGGCATGCAGTTTAAGTGGCAATGATAGTGCAGTTAGCAAAAAAAGCGGTCAAGTGCGAGTCGGACTCGCCCATGAAGGGTTCCGTAGCAGCAAGTAACATAATGTAAAAGTTTCCTTTGCTTTACGATTTATGACGTATTAAAAAAAACTACTTACTAGATCTCGTTCAAACCAATTTTCGATGGAAGTTTGCATGGTAATGTACATCATATTTATGTTTTTTTAGTTTTATCATTCTCTTATTTTAGAAGTTACAGGGGGGGACACACATTTTATCACTTTGGAAGTGTCTCTCGCGCAAACTATTCAGTTTAAAAAAATAAAATTAGAAACCTCAATATCCATAGATAAGACCTATCAGTATTGTTTTTTGATCTGTTTGCAAAATATTCAACTTTAAAGTGCAAATTTTCATTACAATTGAGCGTCCCGTCCCCCCCTCTTAAATCTAATCTGTTGTTGTTGGTTGGAAAAATTGGAAAAAAATCAGGATAGTAGTAAGTACTCGTATATCAAATTTGCGAGGAAAATTCGGCTAAGATTTCTCGAGAATTATTAGTAGTTTAAGAGTAAAATAGCAGCCTAAGATATAAAATATACCTAAACTTGCAAGATTCCGTACAAAATATGGAAAAATATTATTACTTGATTTTTTCGTAATGGCTACGGAACCCTAATCTTGGGCGTGTCCGACACGCTCTTGACCGGCTTTCTCTACTGGAATTCGAATAGAACACTTAGGCCATGTTTGTATAATTTGATTTAACCCGAGAAATATGCTCTACGCTTGTTTTTTTTTTAATGAGCCTAATCTAACCTATACTTAACATAAAAATATTTCTTTAGTAGATTGTTATATAAAATATAGCATTATATCAAATGTCACAATTGTTTTAAATGTTGTTATAATAATATCTATCAAGCTGCACTTTTTTAAAATCATTTTCCATGTGAGGAAGCAAAAATCGAATCTATCTCTTAAATTGTCTAATATACTTTTTTTTTATTCGACTGGATGCAAGCACTGCTTTACCGCAGGATTAACGAGCAAGATGGTGGTAGCAATCCGGGCGGACCTTGCACAAGGTCCTACCACCTGCACTTACTTTTACATTTGGTAATACGATCGTTAAAGTCATAATCGAAACACGACCGGTTGAGTAATGGTGTACCTTATATTTTTTCACACCTCTCCTTCAGAAAAGTAACTTTTCCTCCCTGACGAAAGGGAGCAAAGTGCAACTTTTCTGTTCAAGGCTTTTCTAAGTGTTTTATTGCAAATGCCATTTTTTGAAGTTGATAATTGTAAAGCACGCCATTTTCTATGCTGCTTGTTCTTTAATAATATTTAGAATATTTTAATTCAAGTTTCTTAATGCTCGGTGTGTAAAGTTGTATGAGCCACTCGGGAGCAAAATTATTTTCATCTTGGGCGTTAACACTTGAATCCCTCATTACGCTCAGGATTCTACTTTAGAATCCCTTGCTACGCTCAGGATTCTATTGCAGAATCCTTCGCTAATTTCTGGATTCAATGTACGCCCTCGCCGTAAATACACCATTTTGCTCCCTTGTATGACACAAATAACTATTATGGTATCCTGAAAACGACGTCCGATCGAGTTCGGGCACAGTATCTCATATCATATCGTGAATAGTAAAAATATGCAATAAAATAAATCAATTAGATAAGGAACATAGTCAAAGTCAGTCAAAATATCTTTATTCAATTTAGGCTATAACAAGTACGAATGTCAAAAGAAATCAATAACCGGCTCGGAAAAATATCATCATGTCAGCCGAAAGACGTCCACTGCTGGACATAGGCCTCCCCCAAGGCTCTCCACTCAGACCGGTCTTGTGCTTTTCGCATCCACCGCGATCCCGCGATCTTAACCAGGTCGTCGCTCCATTTTGTTGGAGGCCTACCGACAGCTCGTCTTCCAGTCCGCGGACGCCATTCGAGAACCTATTGACCCCATCGGCCATCAGTCCTGCGAACAATGTGCCCCGCCCATAAAAAATATTATAATTAGATAATCTTCGTGGGTTCACACCTGTGAGTTTTTCAAAATTCATGTGCGGAATTACATTTGAAATTTACCACGAGCTTTGCGGTGAAGGAAAACATCGTGAGGAAACCTGCACAAATTTGCGAAGCAATTCAATGGTGCGTGTGAAGTTCCCAATCCGCACTGGGCCCGCGTGGGAACTATGGCCCAAGCCCTCTTGTTCTGAGAGGAGGCCTGTGCCCAGCAGTGGGACGTATATAGGCTGGGATGATGATGATGAATCTTCGTAAACTTTGTCAAGAATTTTTTTCTTGCTATAAAAACAATATGAACGACAAAACAAAAGCAAAATGCGTGAAGCTTCAACCAGTAATTTTGTTCATACCTTTGAAAGGCCGTATTTCATTTTCGCGCTCTAATAAAACTCTTTACTACCTAATTTTCAAAAGATCCTAAATAAATTACCTTATTTTTTATACAAGCGGACTCCGGAATTAAGTTAACTTGTTTATAAAGTCTCAAAGTGTCACATAAAAGAAAAAAAGTTGCGTACCCTCTGCAAAATAACGAGCTGAATTTTTAGGATTCCCCAGTTAAATGAAGAATCCGCGTGTTACACAAAATCATAAATTTGAAGTTTTAATTAAAATCCTAAGCAAATTTCGGAGCTTCCGGATCGATTTGCATGTTGGACTAGGTACAGTCAAGGGCAAAGATATCGACACGGCCAAAGTTACAAAAATATCTATACACGACTTTATGCACTTAACATTAAGCCGTGTATACATATTTTTGCAACTTTGGCCGTGTCGATATCTTTGCCCTTGACTGTACTATTAAGTATTTGATTTCCTACCCATCATAGAACGCTCTCACAGTAAGTGTAGATGTGTGAAGTTTGCCTATCGTCGGTCCAATAGTGCCTTCTTTCTCCGCGACCACATATGCAAATATTTATTTATGATTTGTACAGTAATTGGGCAGTGTCTTAGGTAAAAAAAAAATCAGTAATAAAAAAGACACGACATGCATTTTTTCTTTTGTCAGTCAAACAAAAAATTATAAAAAGAAAGAGAGAGATATACTTAGAAGGAAAAAAACTATAAAACTCGTCAAACTTCAGGTGTGAGGCCGTGAACTCACATTAGTATTACCAAGATGTTGTTGGAAGATTGAAAATTTTTCAGGCTATAATCTTCATAGTTTTTTAATTGAAAAAAAAATGACAAATATTTTTTCAAAATAATAATCGGACTGATTACATCTTCTCAAAAATCCAGCATATGAAACATTTATACAGATTCAATACATCACTTATTGTAATAAGTAAATATTCTATAGAATCAGACGTTACGTTGTAAAGTATCTCCATCATACATATCTAAGTATTAATATTTTAATCACATAAAAAAAACTTGAACTTTTAGCGCAATAACCGCGATTTACACCAACTGGCACATACCCATACAGATTTTACCAATTTTGTAATAATTGTAATTTAATATTTGTTTTCTGTACCAACTTGTTGTATTGTATTGTATTGTAATACATGTTCGCATCGCTAGTAACTATCTTGTTCACTAATCTTGCAACAAAGTAGCAACGCTTGCGCTGCTGTGACAGCCAATGAAATTACTAGCACTCGATATATTTTAGACGTAAAGTCACTGACGATTCGATTTGTAGCATTCGAACATGGCGGATGTAGACGATATCTAATTTTGGTATTTCTGCTTCTTTGGCTAGTTGAAGTATTTTTGATAGTGTTTTATGCGGCGATTAACCTTAACAGTGAACAGTGATCACAAAATTCTATATTGCTCTCGTGTCTGACATTTTAATGCGCAAGTTGTCTCCGCGTGGTTTCTGGAATTTTGCTATCAAGTTGCAAAAACTACAATCACCGTACAACGTGAAGAAGAAGAATATTTATCTTTAATTTAACTGAAATTGGCCCAAGCCTTAAGGCCGCCATTGAGGGGAATAATAATAATAATATAGTCACTGACATAGCTCGAAGAATATGCAAGTTAAAGTGACAACGGGGGGGGCACAACACTAGAAGAACAGATGACCGTTGGGGGAGGGTCCTCGGGTGACAACCACGAACCGGAAGACGAAGCGTTGGCCTGCCATTAAGTCGACTGACGACGTCGCTAGAGTTGCGGGCAGCTGCCCGCCAGCTGGCGCTAGTGGGGAGTTCATTGTTGCATTCTAAGGGGGAGCCCTTTGTTTAACTGTGGACGATGATGGATGACGGTGAGCTATTCTGATGATGATAAGGCTGACGATGCACCTGCAAGTCTGCGTTGCGGAAGTTCACAGGTGGAGATGCCCACATAATGTTCAAGTGAGATTCTTGCTTTTCCACCCAATCTCATGAAAAAAGTCCTTGACTTGGCATGTTTTTACAACTCCAACTTGGAAAGGTTCGTACTAAATTTTCTAAAAACTTCAGTAACGTAAGTATCTTTGCGAACGGCGCTATTTATATCTCAGCTTTATTATGTGCCAAAATAAGTTTCGTAAGTTAAAAAAAGTTAGTCATAATAAAATTATGCCGGGTGAATTCTTTTTTCAGTTTTCCTTTGGGCCCTGTACCTATACATTATTAAGTCGGACTTAACTCAGCCCAGATTTAACTTTAGGCACACTAGCTTTAACGCGTGGCTTCACTAATTTTTGCTCGAATCATCGAAGGAGGCTTACGTTTTTTGTACTTTTGAATATATGTTTGTACATCTATTGTCTATTTAGTTTATTCCTTTCTTTAGCTTAAAAACGACTGGACGGTTTTCAACATAATGAATATCAGTTATTCGTCAAAATTGTCGGATTGCCGTGGGTATAATATAATTTCAAAATGGCGTCCAGGAAAAAAAACTTGGGTTTTTTGTACCTGACAATATATTATGTAGATATCAAATGAAAGCTAATAGTTTAGCCCATTCCAAAGCTACTATTTTTTCACAGGAGCATAATGAATAGTCGACCAAGAAAGTGCTTTACCAATTTTAATGACAGTTCCTATTTCAGAAAAAAAAAAAACAATAAAGCTGGTTGTCATATTAACTTGTGAGTGAGTTAAAGTGAAAATAAGCTTTGACCAGAGGGGGCACACTTAAAACGTCACTTTTTTTACGGGCACTTCAGCGCCTCTGTTATGAGATGCTAAAACGAAATTGACATAAATATGTCAAACGTCGACTTGGCAAAGATAAATTAAGCTCAGCTTAGATCTGGAAGGAAAATTGTGCAAGTTGTATTACGTTGCTCGTCTCGACTGACCAAGTGACCACCTCAAACTCGTTTGTCGTTTGCTTTACTTACGGCCTCGAGATGTAATGCAACTTACACAATTTTTCTTCAGGTCTAAACTGGGCTTTATGGACGTTAAGTTTGTTGTGTGCGTGCATGTTACGCGCTACCATACATGCAAATCTGGCCATAGAGTTGCCACTCTTTGTCTACATAGGTACTTATACTCTTTGGCTTTGACGTTTTAAGCGCTACAAATGCCATGAAACCTTAGGGCGGTAAACCAATTTCTTAGTCGACTATACATATAAGTTAACAAAATATTTAAACAGTAATATAACCCGACTACTTTAAGTAAACTTTTAATAAAAACTGAAAGCCGTAAACTATAAATATCTGGCTTGTTAGCCAGGTGCTCCGCACTTTTAGCTCACGTGAAATTTCTGTTCTTTCAATACTGTATACAAACACGAACATCGCAAACGTTCCGCTAGAGGCGCTGTTCGTGTTTCCATACAAATTGAGTTTTTAACGCGAACGCGATCGAGACGTATTTTGTAACCGAAAACTTACACTAAGGGCACTGTATCCGCAGAGCTGAACTGAGCGACGATAGATAAATAAAGCTTATCTATTGGTTCATACCATTACAAACACATTCCTCACGACACATCCTCGTACATCTCTGGTAGAAACGTAGCCTTAATCCAACCTAAACTTTAGTAAGGGCCTGAATTTTTGGAATACTGAGCAAAGAAAACATACTCTCGTTTTTTAAGCTTCCCAAGAATTTGACTTTGTAGACTCATCATAACTTTAAATTGTAGTAAGACTTTAACTTTGCCCAGATTAATAAGGAATCTTGCAAAGGCTGATGACTAATTACTGAGGATATTCCAATTAACTGTAAGTAATTTAATAAAATTAACAAAGTTGAGTTAGCCGCTGGCAAAGGAAACTTTTTAGGCCTAAAACTGATAAGAAAAATATCAGCTCTCATTGTATTACTAATTTCATCTCCACCTTTTATATAAATATATATAAAAGGGGGTCAACGAGCATGCGAGTCACCTGATGGGAAGCAATCACCGCCGCCCATGGACACCTGTCAACAGGTGCGTTGCCAGCCCTTTGAGAGATTGATAGGCTCGTTTTTCAAAGATCCCTAAGTTGTACCACTCCGGAAATACTGTCCCAGGAAGCTGGTCCCGTACTTTAATCGTGCGCTTGTCGTGCGCGAAAAAAAGTCCACGTCGCGTTTCTGGGGCCCAAAGTTCATATTTTTTAGTCGAGTCATCTTAAGCGCCAAAATCAATAGATCCTTCCTTTTATTACTTGATTTCAGTTTTGAAATGTTATACAGGGTGGCCCATTTATATCGGTCAGTATGGGAAACATACTTTAATTTATTTTAGTAGGTGTTCGAAGTGTCCACAAATAAATTAAAGTATGTGAAAACAATGCATTTTACTCATTTTAGACATAATGTTTCATGGACACATTTACTTCTTAAGACGTACACAATCGATATCTAAATAGAAATAGTGTAAGTTTTTTTTTTCAAAACAACCAGGTTCGATTCCCGAGCTGAGTACAGGTTTTTTTTTAAATGCATGAATGCAGTTTTTCTTGCTATTAAAATCGATGTCATGGTTCCTAAGAAGAAATTTTCGTATGTCGTATAGTTTCAGACTTTCCCATACTGACCGATATAAATGGGCCACCCTGTATAAGGTGCTTTATAGGAGATGACGGCATGCAGTCAGGAAAAATCCATTATGGACGACTGTGCCGGACTCTCACCTTCTAGAAAACCTGATTGCGCGTCTCTAACTCCCTGGAGCTTATTATGAGGAGGGAGGAGAGGTTTCAAGCATAGAGGGGTTTGAAGTTCATACTTGGCAACAGAAAACCCTGCTGCCCACTCTTAATCAGCACCCTTATTGCCTTTTATGAACACAGGATGATAATGGTGTTTATTTTAAAACCAGGCAGCAGATTATAGCTGCTATAACAGGAAATGTGTGGTTATAGCGGCCACAATAATGCATACTCTGTGGAAGTGTACTTATTAAGGTTCAAAAGCTACAACACCTGTGATAAACATAACGATGTCGTCACTAAAAGAATACTCCGCGAATAGTAACACGTGTTACGAAATTTTGTATAATTGTTTTTAACCCCCAACGCAAAAAGAGGGGTGTTATAAGTTTGACCGCTATGTGTCTGTCTGTGGCACCGTAGCTCCTAAACTGGAGGACCGATTTGAATGCATGTTTTTGTATTTGGAAGCAAGTTTTCTAGCAATGGTTGTTAGATATGTTTCATTAAAATCGGTTTAGCCATTTTTGAGTTATTGAACTTTGAAGTGACAACTTCTTGTCGGTTAGGTTATGTATTTAAATATTTTTTTATAAATTACTAACAGTACTAAGCCCTACTGGTATCTTTACTAATATTATAAATACGAAAGTGTATCTGTTTGTGTGTTTGTGCTGTTAGGTTAGGTACCTTTCCATATTCAAAACGTTGAACCGATCTGGAAAAAAAAATGGTATGGAAAGGTAGTTGGACTTCCTGGAGAGGACATAGGATATTTTTTCATCCGCAAAATTACGTAGTTCTATTACGATAAACAAATTTTCATATATAGAGTCACGTGTAATAGCTAGTCTTATTACAAATTCTGCAAAAACACCGCTGAGAATAATAAAATAGGTACTTAATCAATAATCATTAATGTTTACGTTTAGATTAATATTTTTTATCTTTGTAATTATAAAGTTTTCCTGTTTCAGTTAAATGCGAAAAACATTACTCTCTTTATCGGCAGTCGGGTAAAAAGAAGCTAACAATAACTCACAGCAAACTTTATCTACAAGTTTTCAAATCCATTTGATAAACGTCAGCTCTAGCTTCCAGTTTTATTTACTCGAAAAGTTTTTCGTTATGCTGCAACTCTTTACAGCAGACGAATAGAAGAAAAAGATTAATAATTACTTACATTACGGCGTGATGACGAAGCCTTAATGGGCTAAAAAGTTACGAAGCAACAAGCACTTTGTCGCACTTATTTGAAAATAATAAGAAAAAGTACTGTTTACACTTAAAACTCTCGAACACTTAAAAAAATCCAATTCAACAATACTGGCACGAAAACAAAAGAAGAATCGTTTCGGAACTCAATTCAAAATGAAGTTTTTTTATTGGAACGTCACTTTTCGAATTCCGAAAGGCAAGGGCGGGGACGCGGGACGCACGCTCGCTACGGAATCCTGCCGGTGACTGAATTCGAACCGCACTGCTCTCTACACTGGCTGGATATTTGATTTTTATACAACAGAAAACTAACTTGCGGCACAGTTAAATATTTTTAAAAAAGGTTTTCAATTCAATTCAAGTATTTTTTGGGGAACTAGAGTTTTTTTTTTACCTAACGCTAAGGTTCATATTCATTTGCGTATCGTAAATCGTTAGGTGCCACTTCAGCTTGCTTCGGTTATAGCTCCGTTGAATTTACGAGTATATTAGGAACAGCACGAATCGGTAAAATAATTCAATCATGTTTTTGTCCACTTCTTATGTATTTTGTTGTTGTCCATTTTCCTGTTTTAACAATCATCACCGTAAAATGAAGATAATAGGTAAATGCAGATAATTATTCTGAGGGTCAAATGTTATCTTATCACCTCAATGTTGACATGTCATCGTAGATGCATTCTTATTAAATTAATTAAAAGAGATTGTAATATACTCGTACCTACATATCCTAATTTATCTACACACACTATATTGGTGGTTGGTAATCTCCATGTACCTGTATTTTCTGTACTGCTTACAATGTATTGGTGTGCAATAAAGTTTTATTGTATTGTATTTTATTTATATGATAATACTAGATTTTGCCCGCGGCTGCGCCCGCGTGGAATTCGGTTACCGCGCGCTGTTCCGTCGGGAGCGTGACAAAAAGTAGCCCGATAGAAAGACCGATATTGTCTCTGGTCCGAAACTGAAAGGCTAAGTCGCGAAAGGGATGCCGCAATATGCAAACCAAATATTGTATACTAAAACCTCTTTATTTTGGAAAACCACAACTCTATGTCATTCCGTGTTCTTAGCAACCGTTGTGTTGATTCCAAATAAAATGTTTACGCTGTCACTAATCCACGAGTCTCTTTTCTCACTGAAAAATTAGTTTTATCAATGAGGAGTTAAGAAGCACAATGTCGTGAGTACCTATGAAAAGTTATAAAACTTGAATAAAAGTTTGAAAATCCTTGAAATTTTAAAATTTTCCAAGTAAAACACTTAAAAATCCAAAAGAATTGACAGAATGAGTACCTAGTTTATACTGAATCGCTAAATTTGACACTGAAGCGATTTAATTCCCACTCAAGTTAAGCGTCATGGTACGAAAACCGCTTGAAGTGAGTGAATGAAAATGTCTGTATCGCTGTCGCTGAACCGTGCTTGAACTGAATCGCAAAAGTGACGGCGTGGTACGAAATAGCGATGCAGTTCAGTTTAGAGCCTAAACTGAATCGTATTAAGAGAGCGTGGTAGGCCCCCTGGGCTTTATCGCAAGCCATTCAATTACATTATAAAATACCAAAGTATTCCATTAGATACATCTTCATCCTTGAATTTATTAACGGCGGCCCGAATAAAGTACTTCCGCTGTCAGACATAAATTCATCTGTGGTACAAAACGTAATGTTGGAGGCTTCCGGTGGTATTCAAATATAAATGGCTTTTCAACGGAGGTGTTTGGATATACAGAGTGGAAAATTTCTACGCCACCTAGACCCAATTGCCTTATAAAGTACAAACTAATAATAGTATTAGCAAGTTTCTATACAAAGTCGATAATATTTAGTTATACTTTGTCTGACGGCATCGTGTGAGTTGCGGGAAACCGGTGAATGCAAGTGGCGAGTTGTCGTTCATTGTGGCGTTCTAAGCTGGAGGCCTTTGTTCAGCAGTGAACGACTTCTGGCTGATGATTATGATGATGTTGGTACTTTATTTTGCAACTTGGCCGTGGAAGAAAGTACTGAAAATAATGAATGTTTGTTACCTCTAACGTTTTCTCTCAACGGTAGCTAAATAGTTCATTATTGCTTTTTTATCAGAGTTAATAGAGCATTGGAATTGAGTATAATTTACTTGCTAAATCTGAACCAACAATTTTAAGTAATTGTGAACCTTTTTCTTTGATGAAGTCGGTTAATATATAAAATAAAGTCAAATCAACATCGAATTGGCTTTTAATAATTTATTTTCTTAAGTCAGTACGACGTAATAAATCACTTTTTTTAAACATGCCATAAACAAGTATAGAGATTACTACAATATATATAAAAGAGTAATCTTACTGATTAACTAACAACATCGCCCAAGGAACTAAAGCTGGAGACCTAAAATTCGACAAAAATATTCCTTGGCAAACATAGAGGCACACTAAAAAGGGATTTTGGAAATTCGCACGAGATCTACCTCGAGCGCTTATGCTCTAGCATAAGGATCCCGATATACATGGTGTTAAAACAAAACCTGTATTATAATTTAACCTACTTCCACTTGTGTCGTTTTAACGTCTCCACCCACTACACCGTATTATACCATGCTCGTGATAGGACCGTGCCAGGCATAAATATATTCTTTGTATTGAAAAGAATGAGACTATTCACATTAGCACGTTTCTTAAGAGAAGTCTCTTCGTTCCATTCTCCATACAAACGTAGTCCCGGTTTCATTTGAAAACTAGGCAAGGGAAATAGATGAAATATTGTAAGTATGGACTAGACGTAATTATGTATGCCTGTGATTTTTCAGATTTTCATATAAATGTGTAATATCAGAATTACAGGAGCTAAAAAGTTAAAAAAAAGATGTCAATTTTGATCGAGAATTACAGGCTAATAAAGCATTTTTACAAAAATCGAAAAAACCACAGGCATAGAAAATATAATGAATATCTTGATTATAAAATATCATTGATTTCTGTGCTATACTTTTCGTAGAATATGAGGACAACGAAACACAACATCCAACCGCCCAAATCTTGAAAAAAGCCTACAGCTATCGCGATATAAATTACGGACGTCGTTGCGGAAGCCATGGGGGGGACGGCTGCGAGCGCTTATCTCACGAGCGATAAAGACAGCAATATCCCAAACGAATACCTAACGGGGGCGCGCGGCCGGCAGGGAACCTTCTCTTAACCAATCGTTGGCGTCGCGTGCCACGCATGGAGCGTCAAAAACGGTGCCTATACGATTCTTATAAGTATGAAACGCTGTTTACATGTTGCAGTCCGTGTCGAGTTACATTCCGTGCCTGATACGCTCCTATTACGGTCATGGTATGTTACGGTATAGTGGGTCTCTACCCACTATACCGTTAGTAATCAGTAGCCTTAATTTGGTTTAAATCTTAGTATAGTATTTAGTAACACCAAATATTTTCACGAAGACGAAGCCGTAGGCACAGGTAGTTTCAATATAAATAACCAAATAAAGACAAAAATATACGAAGTGAAGGGAAACAAAAATATTTTTGCAAGTTTTTTTGCTGGCTGTGCTTGCATTGTCATCCTATATAAGAAATTCGTCATAAATATCAAATTAACTCTACTCCTGTAGTAAGCTGGAAGTGGATGAAATTTCACTTGCAAGATTTGAAATAGGCAAACACCGTGAGTCTTAAGGAAAAAATAAAACCGGGGTCGGACTTGCACACCGAGGGTTCCGTACAAATTCGTTCATGTTGATTTTGACAGACATAGACCTTAGATATAAAAAAAAGATTTTCGAATTTTTCTTATTGGTTGAGCTATTTATAATCTAAGAGCTACCTTAGTGCCAAATTTCACGTTTCTAGGACCGGTAGTATTCTTATACAATTATCGGCTACGGTATAGAAACATGAAACTACCGTGAGATTCACTCATATTAAATATATTGAGCCGGATAACTCACGTCTTAAATCGAGTTTAGCTCGTCATGTTTTTAATGACTATCTTTTGATTGCTTTGATTTAAAAGTTTGATTTTTACACTGCTTAAAAAAGTAGCAGATTCGAGTATTTAATTTTGACATTTATTTCAGCTTGATACGACGCGTAAAAAGGGTCTTGACAGACAGACAACAAAGTAAGTGAGTGTGAAAGGGTTCCGTTTTTCTTTTTGAGACAAGGAACCCTAAAAATTGCAAAATATAATGAATGCGCCCCTTAACTCTATAGGTTAACCCTTTTAGACATATTAAGTAATCGAGTGTTGCCACAATGTGCTTTATTGACAACCATGAAGATTGTTTATCCTCTGCTCAAAATAGCCGTCCATAATTAGGCTGAGGGTTTAAGCGACATAAACTGATGTTATTTATTATGCTCGTGCTGTGCGTCAACGCACTAAATGTCAAGCGCGAATATGTTTAAAAAGATATATTTATTTGAAATAAAGAGACATTATCATAGAAACATTATAAAATCACATACGTTCCTCCTAACATACATGATTATTTCAAAAACATAAAGCGACGGCAGGGTTAGGATACCTGTTTCCATAAAATAATATCTTAAAAATTCACTCGTCTTCAAATTATAAAATGCTCTAATTTTGAACATGAAACTACCGTGAGACTCACTCATATTAAATATATTGACCCGGATAACTCACGTCTTAAATCGAGTTTAGCTCGACATGTTTCGGGCTAATCCGTAGCCCTTCGTCTTCGGAGCAACGCGACTCAGCGGCTGCTGCAACACGCGCACTGCGCGCCGCCGCTCTGCTCGCGCGGCACACAACTACCCGCGTTTTCATTATCATTACAACTGTCAAATGTAGGGTAGCACACAACACTAACAACATCGCTCTGTAAAGCTACGTTCACACACCCCGATGACGCAGCACGAGTATTTAACACCGTTTTCCAACTAGGAGGTACCGTCCAACCACTCGCGTCGGATTAGCCCGAAACATGTCGAGCTAAACTCGATTTAAGACGTGAGTTATCCGGGTCAATATATTTAATATTGCTCTAATTGCTCTCGTTTGTAAGATAAATCATTGTGCCAGATTAGTAGTTGTAGAGATCAAAATGGGAGGCTTTGCCCAGCAGTGGGATGCCTACCTGATAAGAAAACAATAAGCTAAAGCTAAGCATCTTGTCTTGTCTTTGAGTATACGAGTCAGCGTCAAATAGTTCGTGACACCTAAAGTTCAATCACAAAATAAAAATAATAATTAATAATATAATAGTTTGAGTTGAAAAAAACCTTTTTCATGCAATTTAACCCGCCCTTCCTCCGCATAAAAAACGTAAATAACCAACGCAAACGTAACTGAACCCACCACTAAGAGAACTACCACTGACACAACCATAAACAAGATCCCGAAGAAATTTTTATGTGGAAGGAGGGCGGGTTAAATTGCATGAAAAAACATTTTTTCCAACTCAAACGTAGCTGTTTCGCACGACTTGGCCTCACTACTTGGCGGAGGAGCAAGACAGATATTCCATTTATTTTAACATGGACCTCCGCAAAGTAACACCTGAATCTATACAGTATTTTGAATCACATATTGCTCACGATTTTTTATCAAGATTGCTATAAAGGCATCATAGAATTAAATAAATGAATAGTATGTGTATGAATAGGAGTTGGATTTTATTGCTAATGTCGACTCCATGGCTTGCTAACGTCTTACCGTGCGATGCCTACGACGTTTCATACATCTGCAAAAGAAATCATAGCGAAATTGATTACGAACAGGACCCACCTTGTTACCCAATTCAGTTTCCTCGACTATTAATATAAGTAAAGGAACCCTAAATACGTTATCTACAGTCGACTCGCGTGAGTTCTGCGTATTTGGTCAATTCAGGGCGCTTTAGTGTATTTTGTATGTCCCTTGACGAGATATTGTCAGCGAATAGCGTTGTTAGATACGTACAGTTAGCAGCAGAAGTAAACAAGCGGTTACGGTGCTCCAAATAATATCTTCTTCTTCTTCTTATCATCATCATCATCATCAGCCTACAGCAGTCCACTGCTGGACATAGGCCTCTTCCATGGCGCGCCACAACACTCTGTCTTCAGCCCCTCGCATCCATCCGCTGCCAGCGATCCTCTTAAGGTCATCCGTCCACCGTGCCTCAGGACGCCCTACACTACGTTTACCCGTCCGTGGTCTCCATTCGAGGACTCGTCTGCTCCACCGTTCATCGGTCCTGCGACAGACGTAGCCAGCCCAACGCCACTTCAACGAACTAATCTCTTTCTTATGGCTCTCCATTACTGGAGGTCTGCCGTCAGCTCTGCGAACTGTTTCCGGTATCTGTCCATTCGCGTATGTTGCGAAGCCAGGACTTATTTCTTCTTCCAGCACGCCTCTTTCCCTCCACTTTGCCCATCATTATTAATTGCAGGAGTTGGTATCGGGAATTTCTAATTACGTGGCCCAAGTATCCAACTTTACGTAATTTGATGGCTTTTAATAGTTCTCGGGTTTTTCCGGCGCGCTGTCCAAATAATATAAGTACACACTACTACCAAGAGTGCCAAGGTTATGTTTAGATCATTTTGAGCACCACAACTGCTCGTCTTTTTCTGCTGCTGACTGTACTATTCTCAATGTCGTAACGCCCAAGGTATTTTTAGGACATTTGTATAAACGAACCAGCGTGCTAATTTACGGGCTTATTACACTTGTCTAAATTTAGGATCATAAATAATTTAGAAACCTAATTTAAGAAAGTGTTATCGTGTTTAGTCTAGTAAGGATCCTAAAAAGTACTTTACTAAACGCGATTACGCTTTCCTAAATTACAATTCCAAATAATTTAGGATCCTGCATTTAGTCAAGTGTCGTAAATTTTGCCTTTAAAGGCACTTACACTATACTAGCAGCCTTAACTTTGGATTATGTCCTTGTTTTAGGACTTCGGAACTATATTTGGTATCATACGTTCACTTGGGCCAGAACGAGTAGAATTTATATACTAAAAATAAGGCGTTGGGTTAAAGCATTTTTGTTGCTAATATTATTACATGAGGAAACGGATAACAGTATATAATATGTTTTTAGCGTAAAAAGATTTGTTAGTTAGTACAGTCAAAGAAACTAAATCGCATATCAGGGTGGAGCCTTTGTGCTGCTGCTGTCATTTTGACATTACATCATCTGCCAAAGAAATCTTAGTGAAATTTATTGTTAAAAGGTCTCACCCTGGTACGCGATTCAGTTTCCGTGACTGTATGTTACCATTTTTAGGATTCTGTACCCCAATCGACAAAAACAAAACCAGACCACTTTATAGTCCGTCCTCCCGTCTATCTCCCCGTCCATTTTTCTCAGGAACACATGGAAGTATCAAGCTGAAATTGTCCTGTCATTTACCCTTCGGTGCAGAAGAAAAAGAGGTGAGCCCTCTTATTCTGGGAGGAGGCATGTGCCCAGCAGTGGGAAGTATATAACTGGGATGATGGTTAGGTTGGGTTTTAATAGTTATGGGTAGTAAACTTCAATGAAAATTCCTATAGCTTCGGCTTGCATTGAAATGAATTAAAGTTGTACAGGAGCTCGGCTATAAATGCAACTTTGATGTCGAAATTCGCTGTTTCAAAAGAATGTACTCGTAATTCCATGAATTAACAAAAAACCGTCAGAATATATTTTTTCATTCACGATTTAAAATTTAACGGTTAAAATTCTCATAATCACATACAACGTCATTTTATTTTGTTTTTTTTTTATAGTCATCTATTAAAAATATATAATTATAATAGCACATTGGTTCCTTGGCGGAAGGGGCGTTGTCTTTTGTGGGACGCAACGTGTGTAAGCTTACGCTGCGTCTCATTGAGACAAACTTTGCGGGTGGCTGGTTCTGCGGCTAAAAGTGCTGCGAGGTTGAAACATGCGAAGTATTCTGCCTTGGAGCCGGTGTACGATTTTGTGCCGGTTGCGGTGGAGACAGCGGGGCCCTGGGGTTCGAAGACCCTTGATTTGTTTAGGGACTTGGGTCGTCGTCTTAGGGATAGGGGCGCGATCCCCGGTATGGATCGAGGCTGGTTCAACAGGTATCCATTGCTGTGCAGAGGGGCAATGCTGCCGGGATAATGGGGACTTTTGGACCGGGCACGATGCAGGGAGGGGATTTTTAGGTTAGTTTTTTTTATAAAATAAATAATATGTTTCATAGTTTACAAATTATCTATTTATGTAGTCTTATGTATAGTAATAAAACTGTGTAGCATTATCTTTGTAGCGGTCTAAGGGTCACCAACGGTGCTGGCTGAAAATCAGCGCTGGGATGTTTATTATTAACGCTTCAGCATTATGCTAAGCCAGTGTCCGATTCACAACCGCAATGACACATACTTCTTTCTACGTATTGTCTATTTGTACTTAATACTATTGTTGTGTCTTGTGTTGTGAATAAATATATTTTCTTTTCTTTCTTTCTTTCTTTTCTTTATAATTTATTGTTATTATTTTCATTATAATAGGTAATGAGCGTGAAACAAAACATACAGAACAACTAATCAACAATGAAAAACAAAAAACATCTTTTACGTCCATCAACGACATAGTTCCCGGAGACAGGCAGCGTTTCCGCGTTGAATGGCTAAACTCAAACATTGGAGGAAATAGCTGCTTGCCTTCTGGTCTCCAGTCGTCTTTACCAGGCTCGAAGAAATCTCTCTCACGAGTTCCTTCGCGCCTGGACCCAGCGGGCCTAGGGTTCCCACCCCAAACGGTGCAAATATAGCTCTGCTATATACAGGCATATTTGCGCCGTTTGAGTTGTTCACTAGTAGAGCGCCTCTGCTCGGATGGAAGGGGTGGCAACGTAAGAAGCAGCTTCTGCCACTGTACATAGGCGTTTTCAGAAAAAGTTGTTGAAATGACTTTTTTTTTAGATTTGGATGAAATTTCGTTTTCCTACTCAGAATCAGGAGCACTTTCGATTGTAATAGGAGAAAAAAAGTGTCCCAAGATTTTTTATTCCATTACGTTACCGTTTTCATACACGTTTCTGTGGCGGTAGTGTAATGGATAACACAAAATTATATGAAAAACCTCAGTCAGGGGTCAGTGAAACCCTTAAATAGCGAAGTTTCTTGTAAGTAGTTCTCCCGTGGAATTTAGCAAAATCCCGGAATTTAACTGCCTTTCAATTTCAGTAACCTAATCAAGTTTGAAAAGTTTAAAATACCCTCACATTATTGTCTTTCCTTCCAAAGTTCAATATCTCAAAAACAGCTGAACTGATTTTAATCAATCATAGGCAGAAATATACCACAAGAAAACTCGCTTTCACTTAAAAAAACCAAGTACCAATCGGACCTTCCGTTTGAAAGTTACGATACCACAGATAAACAGATAAACTGCAGAGATATTGGCGCCAAACTTAACACCTCTTTTTTAGCGTTGGAGGTTAAAAAGATAATATTGATTAATTTGATTGCTTAATAACGACATCTCTTGTCCGGGTGAGCGGTTAGCTCCAAAGGGGTGCTGAAAGTTTCACGACGAGGGCTACAGCATAGATGTCGCTAGTGTCGCTGCTTAAGTGACTAAATAAGAAAACAAACAAGCTGAGATATGTGGTGCATAGAAGAAATTCGTGTCTGTATCACTATCCAGTGGTGGTGTAGTGGTATAGCACGTGGCACGGAATGCCGCAGACCCCGGTTTGATTCCCAGCGCTGGTCTTATTTTTCTGGTTTTTCTATGCGTCTATATTTTAGTTTGTATTTTCGTTAAAAAGGTAATTTTTTTACCAAAATTTTAAACGTTTCATACGTCATTGTTATCTCATTGCAATGTTAATGGAAGCCATGAATCTGCCTCTCCCAGACAGAAGGCTTTGGGAGGGTGAGCTTATCGTCGAAGCTCCAGTATATTTGTCAAATTGAGCAGTAATTTCTTTTACTTGAATTAGGATTAGGAGTTTGGTTAACGAAAAATGACAGCTACTGATTCAAAGTTAACAAGAATTTAACTCGTTGGTGGGCTGTACTACGTTTGTATTGTTAATACATTGTGTCGCAGTTATTGAGTTTTAGGGGCTGTTTCACCATCCAGTGATTAGTGTTAACTGACGGTTAAATGTGATGCCGTCTCTATTTGTTTTGTTCGAATAGACGGAGACGGCATCACATTTAACCGTCAGTTAACACTAATCAATGGATGGTGAAACAGCCCCTTAGTATATTTATTAATTCCGAGCTTATTAAATAGCTTAATAAAATGATTTACACCACGGATCTCCTCGTATACTCGTATTTGACTTAAAATAATAAACAGTGTTAACAGATAAATTTGGATATTCTTAAAACTATTTACTTACATAAAACTATCTAACTTAGAATACCTTTATAAAAAAAAAAAACTAAAAGCAAAAAAAATATACTTGAAGTAAATTACTTAGGCAGGGTCCCGAAGTTGAATTGCTAAACTACCTAATTAATTGTTCATCATCCCAGCCTATATACGTCCCATTGCTGGGCACAGGCCTCCTCTCAGAACAAGAGGGCTTGGGCCATAGTTCCCACGCGGGCCCAGTGCGGATTGGGAACTTCACACGCACCATTGAATTGCTTCGCAGGTTTGTGCCGGTTTCCTCACGATGTTTTCCTTCACCGCAAAGCTCGTGGTAAATTTCAAATGTAATTCCGCAAATGAATTTCGAAAAACTCAGAGGTGCAAGCTGGGGTTTGAACCCGCGACCCTCTGCTTGAGAGGCGATAGGTCAAACCACTAGGCCACCACGGCTTCCTTATTATTAATTGTTCAGTTGTTTGTAAATAATTGTACTTAAATCATTTTTATCAATGTTAACTATAGTCGAATCAAAATTAATGTCAGACGAAGCGAGATTGTCCTATATTTATTTGGAACGCATGAGTACTTACTCTAGACTCCAGACAGCTTCAAAATGAAATTTAAGAATCAAAGTCAGAAAAGCGTTTAAAATTAATTTTGTCAGCGGGTTTATTTACAGCTCTTATTAATTTCCACAATTTTTCACTCGCATATATCGCTTGAGATGAGAAATCTTACGTCAAATATTTGCTCCAATATAGCTGTTCGTAAGGAAAATATACTTTACAAGGTAAAAGGAATTATTTATTGCGTTGGCTGCACGCGGGCGGTTGGGTCGCAGCGATTAAAAATACGCTGCTAAAAATAACGACAAAAACAGCATCTAATGTAAACTTAATTTTGGCGTGTAAATAAAACAGATCTATGATCAACTTTATACTATTCGATGTTATTTTTATTTTTTCCATCTAATGTATTTTTATGCGTATCGAATATGTGTAAATAAATGTTTCTCTCTCTCTTCTCTCTCTCTCTCTCTCTCTCTCTCTCTCTATCTCTCTCTCTCTCTGCAATTAGCTTTTTAAGTCTTTTTTTTATAGTTACGTTTAAGTACAACATTATTGTACGTGACACGTACTCTGTATGTTCATCTCCGTGTTACATATTGCCCACTATACCTGCCGCAGTCAAAGCGCTGACTATGAGCGAGTTGTATGCACACGGCACCAAACTGATGCAATTTCAGTTGACCTCATTTTTAAAACTTACAATGGTGAAAACGCTGATGCAGCAGCACGTGCAGCAGCCTGGGCAACGCGGCCGCGCGAGGACAATGTCACTTCGTTTCTAGCATCGAGCGAGTCAAATCACTCAATTTTTTATTTTTTTTTGTTACTTACTGTATTCTTTTTCTTATTAAATAATTTTAAGCAATCTCGTTTTTGAGTCATCCGGCTGCCCTTTCCGTATTTCACGTGAAATTAAATAACAAATGAATAGTAATCAAGATTTTTATTTATATTTATATTTTTAGTTTATAGTTTGTTTTGCTAGCTGTAAAACTTAAGAAAATACAATTTTAGATTTGAAAAAATGACTTTCTGACAAGTTTATTACGAATTTTTCTTGGCAATCTCTCTAAAAACGCTGGTTAATACTTACCTAATAAAAAATAAGTTAACATGTAAAAGAGGTCTTTGCCTCCTACTTTGAGGCTTACTTTCAGAATAATCGTTTTGAATTTGATTTTTAACACGAAATTGTGTAGCTCAGCAATGTATCGTCTGTCATGGTCACTTAACGCCTATCCTATTCATGAAATATTTAGAAGCTAGAGGATCCTAGTACCACGTGAAAAGCTCCGAGCGTTTTAAAATCCGCTCGTTTGTAGTCAAAACCACGAAAACTTGATAACGTGTGAAGTAGGAATTTTAATAATGTTTTTAATAATATCAATATTTCAGTCTTGGTATTAAGTTTATTCTCATATCAGCTCGAACTCTGTCAAGTTAAATATGAGTTGTAGTATACCTTCTAAAGTTATGAAAATAAGCTCGTATGAACAAAGTTTGCTAAATCCTTTAAATTCATTCAGCGTACATTATCTAGAACAATACAAAACATTTGGGATTAAAGTTAAATTTTAAGTCGTACTTTGTAATTAATAGCTGAGTAACATAACTAGTTTCACAAATTCGCAATTCATTTGTATCTAAATGTTTTTTTTTGTTACCCAAATTTGTATGATAATGTAAAGGATTCTTCTAGTAAAACTTTATATTAAAATATTTTCCCTGCATGAAGCATAGCCGTTGGACGTCCTGTATAAGCAAGAATTGCTCGTGTAAAGGTAAAATATTATGAATGTGGTATACGCACGAGTGCTCGTCGCTGTCCCAATAGTGGGCATCTTTAATCTTATGTCATTAGCAATAGAGACGACAGCAGGGTGTCGTCTATTGGGCATTAGCGTGTCGAGCACTAGGACGTTTACCTTTCACGATGATTTTTAATCGGTGCTCCGGAGTTCAACAATATTAATAATCAACCTTGGGGCTTCTCTGCGGGATAGAATCAGAAATGATGATATCCGCAGTACAACTAAGTTTACCGACATAGCCCGAAGAATTGCGGAACTGAAGTGGCTGTGGGCGGGGCACATTGCTCGCAGGACTGATGGCCGATGGGGTCAGAAGGTTCTTTAAAAGGTCCGCGCATTGGGAGACGAGCTGTCGGTAGGCTTTCAACAAAATGGAGCGACGATCTGGTTAAGATCGCGGGATCGCGTTGGATGCGGAAAGCACAAGACCGGTCTGAGTGGAGAGCCTTGGCCTACGATATGTCCAGCAGTGGACGGTTTTCGGCTGACATGATGATGATGATGATGAATAATCAACCTAAAGGTCTCTACCCACTACACCGTATCATGCCATGACCGTAATAGGAACGTGTCAGGAACGGAATGTCAAGCGCATACACGACATGCGACGGCGACGGTTGATTACCAAACGCTAGTCGTGGGCATAGTCTCATATTTTTCAATACAAAGAATACATTTTTGCCTGTCACGGTCCTATTACGGTTATGGTATCATACGTTGTAATGAGCAGAGACCTGAAATCGAATTTAATAGGTGAAGTATCACGTTCTCTTAACTGGCTCTTTGATTTATTACTAGTTAATGATATTCTTAAAACCAATGACCACTGGATACGTGTTCATCATCATCATCATCCCAGCCTACCACTGCTGGGCACAGGCCTCCTCTCAGAATAAGAGGACTTGGGTAGTAGCTCCCACGCGGGCCCAGTGCGGATTGGGAACTTCACACATACCATACGTGGATACGTTAGCACACTACATTTATTATTGAACGAACGTCTCCCGAATCACTGTATAAAGTTTCCGTTAAAAAATATCTAACTGATTAAACTAATCCCTCGCTTAATTTAAAAGATCTTATAGTCTGACTTATAGTTGACTAACATCTTATAGTGTGTAAAGATAACTACTCTCTCAGTTTTATTATTATCAATTTATTTTACAAGTATTCTTGAGTATTGAAACAATAAGTCCAAGGAATGCAGACCTTTATTTGCAACTAGGTTCTTTAGGTAGCAGAGCTCAAATGGCGGTGGTAGTTTCGTTCAGGAACTTATGAACAATATTAATCAGAAGCAGCTGCAGCTCACAAACTGTCTCCGGCACGACTTTGTTTGAAGTTGTTGGGGAACGTAATTATTGAACACTCCATGTCAATTAAATATTGCGAGTAAACTAATAAATGGGAATTTCCAGCTTAGATTCTTATGACGGGAGTCGGCAGTGTGACTGAAAAACGTGGATCATGACCCAGATGAGAGAGGGGGAGAGAAAGAGTAAAAGAGAGAGAGAGAGAAAGAGAGACAGATTTACACATATTCGATACACAGTGAAAAATACATCGGATGGGAATAAGGACATCGAGTAAAGAACCCGGTCGTGTTCATTTATACGTTAACGCCGATAAAAAGAAAAATTTTGGTACGACGAGCGGAGCCAGGAGTGGTAAGTGTGAATTGTGACCACAACGCACGAGCCTACGATATGCCTAGGAATTGCGTGATCTGGCGGATTTTACGATCGGCCGCCGACATACACGTTGGCGCTTGACTTTACCGAGAGATGTCAAGACAATGCAAATATTATACTGTCTAAACGTTGGTATTGGTGTACACCCGGCGACGCTCGCCCAAGATCTATTGCAGCCTTTAAAAGTATAGACGACCTTAGTTTTTTTTAGTTTATGCTTAAAAACCTTATATAAAAAGTGATCATAATAAATTGTTATTTGTGCAACAAGAGAGCAAAGTTGTTTTTTGGTACGAGTTGAATTTGAATCCCGAGCAAGCGAAGGATTCTATAATTGAATCACGAGCGTAGCGAGTGATTCTAGGTTAGAATCCTGAGAGCAGTGAGGGATTCAAACACACGAGATGCAAAAAAAATTTGGTCTCGTGTGACACATACAACTTTTCACCTCAGCAGCGAGAACACAGGTTAGAATAAAATCACATATACTTACCCATTTACAAAACAAACAATATAAAAAATATATAAACAATACGATTATTAAGAAACAAATACATATAATAATCACATTTAGAAACCTTTACTCAAAAATGATACGTACAGTCGCCATTACATCTTTAAAAAGTCACTAAAAAGTTAAGAATGCCAGACAATGATCAAGTCTCCGGCAAGTAGAGAGGTTTTGAATTCGGAACGAAAAAGTGTCAAGTAGGTACGATATAAATCTCATACTCTTAACATAACATGCATTGTAGTTTGAACTTAAAACTACTTACTTGTAAAATATGTCATATTTATTATACCTACTGCAAAAAGCCTCATCTTTGGGTCATTAAAAAGGTTGAACAATAAACGTATAAATAATTATAAATGTTATTAAGCTTTAAATATGGATTTATCAGGATTTATATTAAATAAACATAAATAGATTTAGTTGCAAATTCATTCAATTTGACATATATTTTTCCAACTCAGAGGTAGGCAGTATACGGAACGCTAGGTACTAAAAAAAAAAACAAGAGCAGCGGCTTTCGTGCAACGAGGTTGCATACTTTATTAAAAGAGTGGGAAAATTTTGGAAATATTTAATTTTCATATAATTTATTATAGATATATTTTTAATACTTACTATAAATTTAATTTAACATTGTATGTAATCACACATTTGATCCTATCTCTCGCTTTTTTCGTGTTGAAGTAAAAGTGCCAGATCAAAGTGAAGTTCGAATATTTGTAATTCAGTGAGTAGGTAGATCCAGCACTGTCTAGAATTTAAAAAAAATAATTAAAAAGTTACTTTATCTCACGGAGTGAGTAAAATGCGATTTTGCTCTCTGCAAAACCTGGCTGTTAGAGTTGCTGAGGTGAAAAAGTTTTTTTTTATTGCACCACGTGCTGTATATTCGTTAACTTCGTTCTATTGAAAAAGTTGCCTGGAAGAGATCGCTCTGAAGCATTAAGGCCGCCTATGCTTATCTTGTAATTTCCTCTGCGTACCTACCTGTTTTCTGTATCGTTTACTGTTTGTGATGTATGTATAATAAAGAGTCATTTAAATTTATCATCAATGTAAAGAACAATTCATTTATTTTAAAGAAACTTTTAATTTCATTTTAATACGTCACAGCTAAACACGCCTCTACTAAGTAAAACACCATGGAATCGATATGATTCAATAAAATGCGTCGTTCCCACACTTGGCAGCCTGCCTTCCCTTTGCTCTTCCATCAGTGACCCATCGGACTCTCCAGGGAAGCCATGTCTCCTTACGAAACCCTATTCGCCTATTTTGGAGTAAGTTCTTTTTAAATCACCGTTTGCCTTTTGTTTTAAAAGTAAAAACCATTCAATTTTACGCGTGTCATTTATTCTTTACGCATGCGTTGGGGTTGTTTTTCAAGAGATGATGTCATTGCTAGCCAGCCAGATAAAGTAGGTCGCTTGGTGTGTTCTGAAATCGTTTGTGTTACGACTATTTTGAGGTGTACGTTTTGCTGTATAGCCTCCTGAGTCCTGACTTTTTTTAACAAACTTAGTGCTTAAGACCTAGACGTGGCTGACCTGCTTTGTTATTTTGGACATTATTTCAAATTCTTACAATTCTTTATTCAATGATCATTTTGTACTTTTGTTATTATTAGATTATTTTGTTATTCTTAGTGTTAATTGGTCCTTTATAAAGTACGCGAGGACTCAGGAGGATAGTTAATGGCGGTTATGAAGTATATTCTGACATAATTGCACAACTATAAAGCTCCCTGCCGTATTTGGCATTTGATTTTGAATTTTGACAATATGAACCTTACATAAAATGATAGCACTCGCACTTAACCCTTAACCACCTACGTGCGGTCTCACAGACCTTAGCAGATTTAAAAATCATAATAATTCGATGCAACCTTGTACCTTTTCCGGGGGTATATCAATGGCCGCCATGTGGTCGAAACGTTTGGATGTGTATTCCTTTGAATTAAGTGAGCTTAATACTGGCGACAACGGTCTCAGAGACCGTAGGTAGGTGGTTGCGTAATATTCTTACGTGGTCTCCCAGACCGAACGCAGGTGGTTGTGTGTGTTTTATTTGTTATCATTTTTATTATAATAAAAAAATATACATTTTTATTTTTTAGTAAAACATGCTTCCTAGTAACACAGTCATAAAAGGTGGTTAAAATAAGTGACATCATTGAATGCAAGAGACTAATTTGTCTCGAATGTTCGAAAAATTATTATCGATTGCCGACAAAAATGGTCGTTTTGAGGGTTTCCAATTTTATAAAAATAAAATGTTCCTGTAAAATTAAATCAGTTAAATAACTTGGTTGATCATTCAATTTGATGAAACTTTAATAATAATCTTTATATTATGTTCCTTTATATTATGCCAGTTGAATGTTATGCCTAATCATGCCATGTCAAATCTGCTAATGCCCATTATGACCATTAATGTTTTGCGAAATAAGGAACGCCCTAAAAATGTAATAATTAATAAAAACTTATTGCTAAATATGTCCTACGTTATAACAGATTCCACACTGCAGCGCTTCTGTGATAACAAATTTCCTTCTGTTTGTCTCAGTATTGTAATTCAAAATCAAAGCTACGCGCGCCGTAGAGGCGCTCTCTACGGCGTAGAGGTGCTACGACTCTGAATACTTTCGACTTGACAGAAGGATTATGATTATTCTTTTGTAATTAGATATTTCGTACTTGATTGATATGTTTACACTGTACTCGTACTTCCTTGTTGCCGTTATTTCCTGTTTGAAATTTTGTGTAAGATTTTTAGAAGGCGTAAAGTGACCGGAATACCAAAGCGTAAAGATATCTTTGATCTAAACTGTACAAAAAACAGTACCTAAAATAACAATTAAATTATAACTATTTACATACCTTTTTTTATTAGTTTATATGTGTGGCTAGGCCTACGGACCAAAGGTCTCAACTCCAAACGGGTCAAAGTCTTATTCGGTGCCTAGACCTCTATATTTGGATAACATAATGAAACACAATGTAATTGGGCGTTTAAAAAAAAAGTGTTCTTTTTTTTATTTTTCCTACTCAGAATCAAGAGCACAATAGAAATAGAAATAGAAATAAATACCAATAGAATAGAATCGATTCCGATCGTTTAAAAAAATGTCCCCATTTTTTCATATAAATTTTTTTGAGTCAGTTTTGTCACGCCCATACTGAGTGTATAAAAAAACTCGCAAAACTGACATCTTTATGGGAACATTTTTTTAAACTACCGTAATCGATTGTGCTCTCGATTCTGAGTGGGAAAACCCATAGTTTTCCAAAATTTCAAAAAAAAAGAAAGGGTACACTTTTTTTTAAAACGCCCAATTAACAATCTTATTGTCTATTTTTCAGCTGTATTTTCTCTTCATGCTCGCTTTCTTCATACTGATATGTCTCATCTGTGGAATCGTGCTCCTCTGCTATCAAAAGAAGCTGGGTGTTGATCTGACTTCATCAACCGACCCTCGCGAAGATACCCCCTTGCCAGTAAGAAGAGCTTGTGTCAACGAATTCTAGGTTAAAAACATGAAAAAAATGGCTGCCTTAAAAAGATTGATTTAGTATTTAATAGATATTAATGGAGCCCGCTTTTAAAAATAAAAAAAGTTGTCGAATTATACAAAATATACGTGCCTTCGTTGAATAAATACCATCTGACATGATAACCTGTTTGTTGGAAGAGTACTTATTTTTGCTTGCTATTAAATTTGTACAGAACTCTTAGTGAGTCAATCTGCCTTGCACAAGGCCTATTTTAAACATTAAACATGTTTTTATATACTACTAACTACTACATGCTACTAACGAATACTTGCCAAAAAGTGCCAATAGTATTTAAGATTTTAAAGTAATTCAATTACTATTTAGTGAAGTGTAGTCATTGTTGAAGTCTGTTCGTCGAAAGTATATTAACAAATAAAAATGATAATTTAAAAAACCTGTATAAAACAGAAAACAAAACGCGACGACCCGCTCAAAGCCCATTCTCGGACAAAATGACACTATGCCCGCCGCGTCGCTCACCCGCCCGATCGCGCGCTTGACAACAGCTGCTAGGCTCGCATCACGAAGTCAGTGCTTGCGGAGATAAGTGATGCCAGTCCGTTACACTGTTCGAGATCGAGGTACTCAAGCAACAGTCGCTATTTCTATACGTTGTCGTAATAACCCGTTACACTGTTCGAGATCGAGGTACTCAAGCGACAGTCGCTATTTCTATACGTTGTCGTAATAACCCGTTACACTGTTCGAGATCGAGGTACTCAAGCGACAGTCGCTATTTCTATACGTTGTCGTAATATTTATCAACTCTCAACGAACAAAATAAACTACTAAATACTTAGAGTATGTTCTCGGCGATTAAATCGTTGTTTGGTTGGATTTCACACGTCAACGTTTTAAATATAAGTGTGCTAACATTGTATTTAGTTCATAATAAAAAAAATGTTTAATCTGTATGTGATGATATATACGAGTATGTAAAATAAAGAGATGTTTTGCAATGTTGTGTTTGTCTATTTAAACGCCAGGTCATTACAATGTCATATGATTTGATTTATTTTCAATTGCCTATGAACTTTTTTTTTTACTCTAAGTCCTTACACTCTTGACAGAGACGTTGGTTAAAAATTAACCAATCTTCAACCGACATGACGCAATACGCGTAATAGTCTAACATCTGGTAGCATGGTGAATGTGTGGTTGTGTTGCTCTGATGAGTTCGAAACGGGTAAGCGTAGCGTGCTGTTGATAATTGGGTTTATGTGATATGTGTGTTCTTACAGTGTGGAGGTAGACGCCTTTATTGTACACCAGAAGTAGCATATCCCATCAAAACATAAATGTGAAATGAGAGCCAAGTTCAATATTATGACAATAATGCCTTGATTGTTGGCTTTAGCGACAAAAAAGTCAGATCTAAATGGGTGCCAAGTTCAATGGTAAGTCCTGAAATTTATTTATAACAATACAAAACATTTTATAACAACTGATTATATAATTTCTTCTTATAACTTAGTATAATATATTGAAGCCTAAAGGTCTGACTTGGCTAAGTCACAGATACTTCTTAGATAGATTACACAAGGTGCTGCTCGCCAGTTCTGTTAGCTTGAACTTGGCTTGACACGCTACCGCGTGTGTAGATTGCATATAAATAGCTAAGTGTTAGGTCGCGGATGAGCTAAGTAATTATTTTTTCATCACACTTGGTTGTAAACAGTGTCGAAACATGCAGGCTATACCTTGGTTGCAACCCCCCAAATAAAACCCTCGACCTTAATGTGCTTGTCATGAAACCCGTGGTCGGTAAATAAGTCATTGCGCGTACAAATTTTCTTGTCATGAAGCCCAAGGTCGGTAAATGAGTCAATGCCCGTACTGATGGTGCTGCGCATGGCGTAGCAGCAGGACCACATGCACACGCGGCTCAGGCACATGCTGAGGGAGGGGAGGCATGCAGCGCTGCCAAGAGCGCAGCCTAAGGTATCGCAATATTTGAAGAATATGTTTTTATAAAAATTTAAATATAAAATTTTACTCGCAAATGTGATGAAAAACATTGTATGTCGCACGGGCGGTACTAGAATTACGAACATCGACCCATTAAAGCCCTCAGTCTTCGACTTCGGGCTTCTAATAGACTCTCGTTCGTAATTCCTTATTTACCGCCCTTAAGACACAATGTACTATTAGTTCATTAAAATCACAATGTAGATTCCTTTTTACTGGAATTGCATATTTGCATTTCAGTATAATGCGCCATAATAGATAAGGAGCCGGAACCGCAAAAACTCATCAAACTCATAAAGCTATAATGATATCAATTATAATGTATATTAGTGAATCAGCTATATGTAATAAAGCATTTTAAATCAGCGGAGCAAAAAATTATGTCTGCTATAACTGAGTAAAATATTATATACTAGCTATTGTCCCTGGCTTCGTGTTCAAACTATTTCTTCCAAATGATTTATTTTCCGACTGTTTTATATGGTTGTTTTTTTTTCTGAAACTGAACTATTTGGGATATCGTCACTACTTTGAAAAAATCACGTATCTAAAATCAATATGTCAACAAAATTGAACCTTGATGTAATGTCTATAAAGTTCACTCAGAAAAAATATCTATTTTGAGCTACGAGTTTTTTTAAAAGTAGTGACGATATATTTCAGGACTATCCTATAAAGCCTGTACACAATAAAATCCAGCCATGCATGATCTGGTGATTTTTTGCAATGACTGCAAATTTTTAAGCAGTACTTTTTTTAAGTACCTAATTAGTGGTTATGAAACTGCATAGTGAAATATAGTCGTAATAAAATGTTAGAGCGCCTGTAATTTATATAGCTTAACGTATTTCACTGTGCCTTAAATGCTTTGTCCAGCGTTTTTTGATAATCTTCCCTGGTTTCCAACTTCAATGCTACGCTCATTACGATATCATCTTTCCAAAATTATACATGATGTAACTGTTTCCTACTTGGGAGGATTAGGAAAAGTTTATAATCCAAGCACCAAAAGTAGTTTCTATATGGGAGGCATTTTTCTGTCAAAAAGGCAAAATCACCAAAGTTAAAACACTTCTAAACTACCTCAATCTGAAGTCAATTCCAAAAATGTTAGCTATCGTGAAAAGAAAATGTAAATAAACTATAAAGTAGATTGTCCAATTTAAGAAATATAAATGTATTTTACATAAAAACCTAGCAAAGTCGTCTGCAGGCGTTGGTCAAAATAATTGGATTTTATCGTGTACAGTCTTTAGAACCCTATAGGTTAAGTCAGGCTATTTTTATAATGTTCGTTTATATGAAACAGGAAATGAAGCATTTGGGAACAAAAATCATAGAAATATTAGAGAACCAAGTAATCAAGACCGTAGGAAATTGTTATAAGTACTATTTGCATTCGCACTGGTATAATGATTTTATTTTACATTAACTGCAGTTAGATGACAAAATAATTTTGTTTAGTCTAGCCTCAGGACATGCGATGTCATTATTTCAAAATCCACATTAATTTATAATAACAACTTTGGCCAATTATACTCAGCATTAATGGCTTTCATCTACATATATAAGATAAAATGCATTAATCGGATATTTACAATTTAGTTCTAACAGTATCTACGATGAAAGCGGTCACTTGTGTATTGTTCCTTGCGTCTGTTGCCGTTCATGCTTGGGTAAGTTTCTTTGTAACAGACGTCAGTTAAATTAAATAAAATAGAGAATATGCAAGCATTTTTCTATTTCTTCAAACATAATCTTTGTTGTTTGACAAACCATTGTCAAAGTTTTTTTTTTACTATTCAAGTCCAATCAACTATTCGAGACGTTTTGAATAGTTAATTCGACAGCTATTATGTAGCTCCGTCATTAAATGATGACATATCGTCATCATGTCAGCCGAAAGACGCCACTGCTCAGCAGCTGCTCAAGTCGGCCTGGCGCTTGCCGCATCCACCGCGATCCCGCGATCTTAACCAGGTCGTCGCGACATCATAATAATGCTACGACCAAATAACGATCATTATAAAGTCCATACTAAACTTCATTCCTAAGGAAGAAATAGATGGAATGTAAACTTCATTCGCTTATTTCTTACTTATTTTTTCAACAGAAATTGTCGATTTTTATGGCTTTCGTTTTATTTTCCAGTTTTGTATCATGTTAAATTGCTTAAGAGAAAATGTGTACTCCAAAAAAACAAAACCTGACTGCCTCAAAAAAGCTTTAATAAAAATTTAAA
Organism: Choristoneura fumiferana; assembly: GCF_025370935.1. Taxonomy (NCBI): domain Eukaryota; kingdom Metazoa; phylum Arthropoda; class Insecta; order Lepidoptera; family Tortricidae; genus Choristoneura; species Choristoneura fumiferana. The sequence goes on along the minus strand of NC_133477.1, from coordinate 2,147,154 downwards.
AACAATATACAAGTCTTGAAACTCCCAATGTATGTAATATAGAAACAAATGCGATTATTTATTACAACAGTAAACTATTGTTCAATTATGTTCCTTTTTTAAAACCAATTGTAGTCATATCCATATTACATATATCGTTCGACATGATTTTGACGTAAATGCGTCTGTCGTCCGCCCACTGGTGCTTACTATATTGAGTTATATATTTTCAAGTGTTTACAAGTAATTCCGGAGCGCGCCAGAACGGTGATGTGCAGTGACAAATATGCAGCTGATTTGAAATTCTACGTGAACCGATATGGCCGCAAAAGCAAGTACTACATACAGTTGGAGGGAACACTCAAACACGTGTGGGTGAACAACGTTACGGTGAGATGAATCGGGTACTTTCTTGACTAATAAAAATGTATTTAGTTTTAGGGTAGATAGCGACGAAGTCGAAGTTCAATAATTCCAATTAGTTTTTTTTACCTGACTGCGAAGAAGAAGGGTTATGTGTTCGACCCGTATGTATGTATGTATGTATGTCTATTTCTGTCCTCTCGTAACTACTCAACGGCTGAACCGATTTTGATAAATGATACGTCATTGGATTCGTCTTGATGACGCGAGTGACACTGGGTACATGAAATTCTTGAAAAAACAAAATGTCGGACTTTTAGCGCCAAAATTGTATGTATCCAAAAAAAAATTTTTTTTCAGACCTATTAAGTAGGGTATCGAATGAAAGCTAATAATTACCCCATTCTAAATATAAGGGTTATAATAGTTTTAATCTACCATTTTAATAGAAATATTAAAAAAGTTAAATAAAACAATAAATTTAAAAAATAAAAAAACCCGACTGCCTAAAAAAATCCCTAAAAAGAAGAAAACAAGTTTAGTGGGCTAGAACTCTGTTAGTAGCTAACTTAAAGTTCAACAGTCGGGACCCATTAAAATCTTGACCAGCTCAAAAATTCTTAGTACTTTTAATGTTTTAAATGTTTGGTGTTTTTATGTTTTATTTAGTGTTTTTTGTGTATTTTATGTCTTTTTTGTATATTTTTTGTGTATAATTTGATTTTTACAGAGCATTGGTTTTTTAACTGTAATGGCAATTTTATTGACAATCCATACTAATATTGTGTGTGTTTGTATGTTTTGTCCATCTTTCACGTCTAAACGGAGCGACGGATCGACGTGATTTTTGGAATAGAAATAGTTTTTGGGTCAGAGAGTGACATAGGCTACTTTTTATCCCGGAAAAATGCACAGTTCCCGAGGGAACAGCGCGCGATAACCGAATTCCACGCGGGCGAAGCCGCGGGCAAAAGCTAGTTAAATAATATTATTTTTAATCCGTCCGTTACACTATCAGAAAGTGGAGGTAGCAAGATGAAAGTAATATCAAATACTAACATCAAAAACAAAAACAAGTTCTTTATTAACGCAATAAGAAGATACGACTACGTCATTAAAGTAGGTTATTTCATACAAATTGCCGGGGAACCAGAACCTAGAGGGTACTTCCAGTTGTCTTAGAAACTTGACGCGTGAATCTTTAAGATCTTTTTTTAAGGAAACAGATATCCTAACCCTGCCGTCGCTTTATGTTTTTGAAATAATCATGTATGTTAGGAAGAACATATGTGATTTTCCCACTAACGTCGATAAGCCAAAGGCTACTAGAAACACAGGGAAGCTTAAAGTTCCATCTTACAGACTGGCTAAAACCAAAAAGTCTTTTCTGGGAAATTGCATACGTTTTTATAATAAAATTCCAAAAAATATTATAAATGAAACGGATACAAAATTCAGATCTATTGTCAAGAAGACATTAATATCAAAGGCGTATTATAAAGTTAATGATTATATCATGGACAGGTATATTTGGAAATAATTCCGATCCGCATTAGCGATCCCTTCAAATAGCGAACCTACTGTGTTAAAAATAAAGTTGTGTTAAATACTTGTGATGTATACATATCATTTAATAATATTGTAAATCTGTTTAAAAAAAAAAATATATATATATATATATATACCTCGTTGAGTTTCTTGCCGGATTCTTCTCAGCAGAGGTTTTTCCGAACCGGTGGTAGATTTTTTTTTGACATTCATAAGTGCTTGTTATAGCCTAAATTGAATAAAGATATTTTGACTTTTTGACTTTTGACTTGAAATTTGGCATACAGTTAGCACAAACCAATACCTAAAAATTGGGAACTTCGATGTTTTCCTTCACCGTATAGCTCATAGTTTAATTTTTCACATACATTTCGAATACCACAGACTCAAACTTTTCCGGTAAAACTACCTCTCACTACATTTCAGGCGCATTTAATTTTCTTCGAGTATCTCCACAATGAATACAAACGCAGTTTCGTAGAGATGCACTTCAAATTTTGCGACATGCTGAAAACGGATCCTTATGTCGGCCAGGCGGTAGCCGCGACCGGCGTCACTTGCCCTTTAGCGGCGGTAAGATAGTTTTATTATTACAAGGTTTTTTTGGGTTCCATACCCGGGGACCAGTAATGCTCGACCCTATACTGCTCAGCCATCACTGTACGACCTGATAATACGAACTCAATACTTGGTCCTAGACGAACTCATTTTGGATTAGCATTATCAAGTCGTACAATATTAGGTCGTGCATTATTAGGGTGTCCAAATTTTTGCTCGGCCTGTTAATGCTCGACCTGTTACTGTACGTCGTTATAATCGGAATCCAATCGAATCGAATGACCATAGATTTGTGTTAGGTTGTGTTAGGTCCAATTGTGACCACAATGTGCGAGCCGAGCGAGCGTAGCGAGCGTGCCGCGGCAGCGGCCGGCGAAGCGCCAGGACTAAATTAAGTTATTTTCTACTAAATTTATTAATATTCGGTGTACACGAAAAACATGATCAATCGTGCGAATCGATTGCTTGCTGTCAAAAGTGTGCTCCGATTATTAGGTCGTACAAAATCAGGTTGTCCAATGGCACCTTGAACATTATCGGTACAGGGTGATAAAGCTCGACCCGTATTCCAAGTGGCATGTGATTGAATTATCAGGTCGTACAAAATCGGTCGAGCATTGTCCAGGTCGTACAATAACTACACCCCCATACCCAAAGGGTGCCAACGACGGGACCCTGGTCTGTCTGTCTATCCGTCCGCCTGTCACAGGACTAGGACTCTTGAGTCGTAATACTACTGTGGCCGCTATAACAACAAATACTAGAAATGAAATAAAGTTATTAATTAAAAGGGGTCGTAATACAAGAAACTTGTTTTTTTAAAGCGTTTTTTGGTTTTGTGGTTAGCATTCACCTATTTATTGATGACATTTAGTGATGTATTGTGAAAACCTAGAACCTATTGCAAAACAATTAATCTTTTCAGTAAATTGATTACTTTTTTTTATTAATTGATTAGATCATAGTATTTTTGTCTGTTTTATTATATACAATACGTGATTTAATTGCAAATACTGTTTATTGAATTATAAAAGCAGCAACAATTTTTAAATTTTAGGTAACTAAATAAAAATTGCTTATTCGATCGAGCGATTCGAGATTCGATTTTTTAAATGTCAAATTTTCCACCAACTCTACGCTAGTCTATGCTACTTACTACAGATAATACATAAATGTTTCATTAAAGAAATAACGTCATATTTTGACGAAGATTTTTCTAATGAAAATTAAATATTGAAATCCAGTGAATTTTGGTGAAAGACGTCTAGTTAAAAGACACGAATTATAGATGTGTTATTGATTCGATCCAGTGGGTGTTTATACAAGATTTTTTATGAAATCGGTTTGTTTACACTTTTTATAAATGCTATTGATATAAATACAGTATAATGAAGCTGACATAAGTGTCTTAAAATCTAATATTTTAGCCGGTTTCTTCGTAATTTTGCATCGCTAGTTGCGATGTAGCAGTGATTTTAACCCACTTCAAAAAAAGGAGTATTTCAGTTCATTGGAATATTTTTTTAAAAGTTCAGATACTTTTTCAGGGTCACCACAAGTTAAGCAACATAACAATACCAGCTGACAACTTTCCTAACGTATGGCCTTTCGAAAGATGTAAGGTTGACATCAAGATGCGTCAAAGCCCAACCGAAGATTTAATATTCAATATAGAACTCTACTTACTTTTTAAACAGACGAACTCCTAAATGATGATCATTTCGTTACTTACTTTGTTTACTAAAGCATAAATATTTACTTTCCTACAGATATTTGTCCTTACTTTATAGTAATATTATTTTGTCGTAATATAAGTCGTAATTATTTAATTAACTTCACGTATTTTCGAATCAAATGAATTGTGAACCACTGTGGAACCTTTTCGTAGAAAAAATCATAGTGACATCGCATTGCATGACAAGGGAGTTCATTGTGACACTTACTGTGAGAACGTTCTACGGCGGGTCAGGAAGTAATTAAGTACTTATTATTTAAAAACATGACACTATAAAATTCTTACTATATTCACATACTATAAAAATTGCTTTCCGACGTCTAAACGCTTAGACCTTTCAAACTAAGCGACGAACTTAAACTGATGTTCACCATGAGTTAGAAACCGTGGAACATACAGAAGGTTTATGTATAATACATACGTACTAGCAACGTTTCCCGGCTTCGCGTGGGTGTAGTTTTTGGGAAATGGAGCTGAAAAATGTGAAGTACCTTATATTATTATTAGAAACTGCTTTTTTTTATTGTACCCGACCAAAGCCGGAGCAGGTCACTGAGAAGCTGCATTGCGGCTTGCCGCAAGATTATATACTGAGTGGGGTCCAATTTATATGTTTCGATGTATTCATTTAATTTATTATTTGTTCATGTGTTTTTCTTTAAGTATATCTAATATGTGTACATAAATCTCTCTCCCTCGCTCTCTCTCTAGTATATTAAAAATGCAAAATTATTTATCTCCGTCTGTTTCTGTTCCACGCACATTTTTATATCACGGATGAAATCACGGAGCTGAAAAAACAAGTTTTTTCTTTTCTGTGCTCCAGACATTTACGCTGCAGTGTGCGCTCGAAAAGCAACCTTCATTCAACCAGTCGAGTAAAAAATAGCACTGTCAAACTCAGTTTATGAGTTAAAAAAGAATTTGTCTATATCACATAAAAACAGACTTTTAACTGTCCTCTCCAGACACAAATTAAAATCCTTCGATCTGTTATCCTTGAGATGACAGGTTAAACACGTTAAAACTTCCTCTCATACAATATTCATTGATTCCTGGGTAAATCGAAAATGTGACCCGAAACAAAAGCGTAGACAAGTTTATCCCGAGGCCCCCAATAAAAACGACCGGCGGCTATTGCTCGCAATCTGTTCAGCTTTCTATAATAGACAAGGGACTGCAGAAAAAACGGCTGAGGTATTATAAATATAAACGCTTTTTACCTTTTTTTAATCATATACTACTTACAATACTACACAATGACTCGTCAGTTAACACAATAAAGATATATTAAAAAAATACAAGTTAAGGAACAGGCAGGCTTCTCGCTTCAGAGAGATTTCTTCTTAGAAAGAAGTAAGGAATAAAAATTAGCAGGTAGTGCAATTTACAGCAGATTAAACTAATAACAAAGATACATAAACATTAACAACAAAAATAAATTATAAATACGCAGCTATATGTAAACAGACTACTATAACAGCCATGCACACGACGACAGACAGAATAGTATTCCCTAAGCATAGATAGGTTTGCGCGCCTTAAGAGCGGTTTTAAGATTATCCGATCCGATATCGGATCATAATTTCATACATTTTTTTGACTGTGGAACTCCTTACCGATGCTCATAACTCTCATAAGCATGCTAGTAACGAGCATGTGTAACAGGCAGCGCCTTAAATAACTTCACTTCAAAGTGAAAATGTTCGCTTCCAATCGACGAAACGTTTCCTTCATTTAAAGAGATTGCTCTGATTTCTCCTTCTATGTCCTGGACCCTTTCAAATGGCCCTACAACGCTTTAGTTTCATGAATTCAAAAACTTTCGCCCGATAGAGCCAATAGCGATGACAGCAGCATACGCGAAGCACTGCTTCACTTCCCTCAATAATTTGACGTGAGTAGGTACTGATGATGATGATGACGTATTCAGTACGGGTGTGACACGTATCAGGAGTGACTTCATAATGGCGGACAATAGATAGAATAATATTTTTTACCCGGAAAAATGCCCAAATATCTTACTCACTTTTGACGGATCTGCTATCCGGTTTTATCCGGTTTTATTTGCTCATAAGCATGAATATGTGCATGTGTAACAGCGCCTTAAATAACTTCACTTTAAAGTGAAAATGCTCGCTTCCAATCGACGCAGCGTTTCCTTCATTTAAAGAGATTGCTCTGATTTCTCCTTCTATGTCCTGGACCCTTTCAAATGGCCCTCCAACGCTTTAGTTTCATGAATTCAAAAACTTTGGCCCGATAGAGCCAATAGCGGCGACAGCAGCATACGCGAAGCTTGGGAAACTTATTCGTAGATGTTTTTTCTGCTAAAGTTTCCGGGTATAAGGTCAACTTTGTTTTTTTTTTGGGGAAATGTGATAAATAAGTTTTGCTGGTAAAACCGGATAGCAGATCCGTCAAAAGTGGCTAAGATAGTTGGGCATTTTCCGGGTAAAAAATATTATTATATTGTCAGCCATTATGAAGTCACTCCTGACACGTGTCACACCCATACTGAATAGGTCATCATCATCATTATGTACTCACGTAGTACTCACGTCAAATTATTGCAGGGAAGTAAAGCAGTTGTCAGGTCTAATTTGGAAAAGTCAGATGTTACGTACATACAAGAAACAGAAATAAAGATACAAAAATCAATATTTACTTTATCTTTTTTTCAGATTTAATTGATTATTTTATTTCTTTACGTATTGAAGGATTCTGTTCTTTACAATTAACCAACGTAAAAAAAACTTTATTATACATACTACGTTGTACATTTGTTTATTATGTATTTAGTTTTAAACTTTAAATCTGATTCATAAAATCCATTGAATATTAAAATTTTTGTTAACACAACCTCGCCATTTTAATATACCTACACTTAGCACAGCAGGATCGCCTAGGTTCTGCACTTATTATCTGACAGACAGACTTTGTCGTCATCAAATAACAAAGAAGGATACTTACTTTGATTTTGCCAAAATATTTTTTTATATAAATAATTCGTTTCATACCAAAAGCATTTTATCCTGAAACTGTGAACTATTCAGTAGAATAAAAGAGATTAAAATAAAATAATAATAATAATAATAAATATCATGGGACGCTTGACACCAATTGACCTAGTCCCAAACTAAGCAAAGCTTGTACTATGAACACTAGGCAACGGATAAAAACATACTTATATAGATAAATACATATTAAACATACAAGACCCGAGAACAAACATTCGTATTATTCATACAAATATCTGCACCGGCCGGGATTCGAACCCGGGACCTCAAGCTTCGTAGTCAGGTTCTCCACTTAGCCATCCGGTCGTCAAAATACATTTGTCCAAATGAAACCTTTTTGAAACGAATCATTTGTACGTTTTGTTTAGACAGTAGTAGAGCAGTGTTTCCAAGTATATCTTCTACCATTATACTCGTATAATATAATGTTACCCTCACAGCATTACCTCAAGTACAACACATTATTCAGATCCAAACAACAACAATAACGTTATACATAATCAATTTACGCAAACAATTAATATCGATACCATTGACATACTCGTGCTCTGTCAAGCGCTCAACGGGACCCACCTAAGTGATTCCATTAAGTCCCCTTTCGTCTCATTTACCTCGGAACCCTAAACCTAAACAAAGTAACACCTAAAGCCCAACACAATCCAATATATACCTTAAAACTAAACACCCACATTCTACAGTCAGTCCGTTTTGAAAATTTGAAGGTTCGGTTTGTGTTGGCGTAAGTTTGAAGTACCGGTAGAATTGTGTTCAGTTCTTGAGTTTGGTGCTAGGGAAAATTGGACTTTGAAGGTTGGTTGTAAATTGAAAGTTGTAAGTAAGTTGTTAAATTAATTTGGAATTACTATATAATTTAACAAAAGGATGTGTGTTAAAGTTTTAGGACAACTTTTGGCTATTATTATCACACTCTTATTTACCTTCGACTTCTCATGCGTAGACCATCAAATGCAGCAGTTGAATCGAAATTTCGAGATTTCATCAGATTCCTGTAGGAATTCCTCAGAATTATATTCGAAATTTCATACCGATCCTGCGAGAATTTTGAGTTCAAAAGTAACCTGTGTGTTATTCCAGACATCCTGTTTTCTACATTTTCTATGTACATGTAAATTCGTGGATCCATTTAACCTTAAGGAGTAACAACGGACACACACACACACATAATCACAAACGCATTTCTAAATTTAGTAGAATGGTATCCAGAAATAGTGCTCGAGTGTAGTGCAGTTTACTCTCGCGTATGACATATAAAATAAAAGGGAACTATATTTTCTGTCACTTAAATTTAGATTTGTCACTAATCTGCGATACCCTAATTATTATATCTATCCCTAAGAAATATATTGGTCATCAAATTAATCAAATCTGTCTCTAAGTATGAGTCATCAGAATCATGTAAACCTGTATCCTAAATTATAGTTTGATCATCAAAATTCGATCACCAAAATAATAGATCTGTCACCTAATAAATAGATCAGTTCCTTGATTCGATGCTTCTACCTATTCTACTAAGGCAGGTCTGGTTAGGTACGACGACGAGCGAAGCGAGGAGGAGTGTTAGGTAGAACTGCGACCCTCAGTGCGCGAGCCTGCCGCGGTAGCGGCCGGCGAAGTGCCAGAACCGAACATTTTTTGCTAATACTTGTATGATGAATATAAATGTTTGTAGTAGGTACTTGAGTCTTGGATGTTTGTATGTATTTAAGTATATATGTATGAATGTCCACCCGTTGTTTAGCACGCATAGAACATACTTCGCTTAGTTTGGAGCTGGGTGGGTCAATTGGTGTAATTTGTGAGAAGATATTATAATTAATTTATTGAATCGGGCGTTACTTTGCGGAGGTCCATATCAATGAACTAAAATAATTTCCTTGCTCACCCGCGACCTTACGATAGCTAAGCTTATGCAAAATATGCGTGTTCATGCAGTTCCTCCACCTCCACACTGTAAGAACACACACAAATCACACAAACCCATCTATCACCACCACCACACTACACTGACGCGTTTCGAACTCAACCAGAGCTCATCTTCAGAGTGACACAACCGTACACCATGCTACCAGTTGTTAGAGTCTAACCGTACACCATGCTACCAGTTGTTAGAGTCTAACAACTGGTAGCATGGTGTACGGTTGTGTCACTCTGAAGATGAGCTCTGTTTGAGTTCGAAACGCGTCAGTGTAGTGTGGTGGTGGTGATAGATGGGTTTGTGTGATTTGTGTGTGTTCTTACAGTGTGGAGGTGGAGGAACTGCATGAACACGCATATTTTGCATAAGCTTAGCTATCGTAAGGTCGCGGGTGAGCAAGGAAATTATTTTAGTTCATAGATATTATTATTATTATTTCATTCATTGTACATCATTATCGTCCAATTTTAGTTCAATTATTTCATGATCAATATTATTGTCCAGTGATTTTAATTCATTTTTAGGAAGCCATTTCTATATATTGTTTGGTGATTCAGTTTTAGTGACACTTCTATTATTTTGGAACCCAATATAATTATTTGATGATCAATATTATTTCCGAGTAATTTTTAAATAATATTTAGGTAACCGCTTTAATATTATTTGGTGATTCAATTAACAGATCTACCATTTTAGGAATAGTATTTTATGCTACTGTATCGTAATAGGGGTCTTTAAAACACGAGTGTGGGTTATATATCCATATATTAAATCCTCTATCAAGACTGTGTTCAAGAACCATTGAGAATGACCTGCATTAACGAGAACTAGTTAGGTATGTCTGCCCCACGAGCTGCGCCCGCTGCGCGCTCGACGACCTGCTGTAATAGAATAGAATAGAATAGAATAGAAAAACTTTATTTTATAATCTGTGTATGTACAAAGATGGTGAAACATTTTTAGTGTCTCAACAGTTACCCTTCCGGGCATACAATGTTTTATACTTCGTAAAGTCGAATTCACAATTTACTAAGTAGCATAAAATTCTTTTAAATTATAAAAAGCCTTTTCTATTAGCCATTTTTTAGTGTTCGTTTAAAAGTGCTTACTTTTTATATCATTGGGAAGATTATTAAATACATGAATAGCTGATATTAAAGCACTTTTTTTAATCATTGAGTTGTTGATCTTGGGAAGTTTAAGATCATATTTATATTGAGATCGAACATTAAACTTACATGATCTCTTCGGAAAGAATTTTGGCTGATTTCTAACAAATAAACATAATTCTAGGATGTATATGCATGTCAGAGTTAGGAAGTGTTTTCCCGAAAGACGTTTCGAAGAGACTCTTCGGTACGCATGCGATATACAGTCCTTAATGATGTATGAAATCTCATTACGATTCAGATAATACAGTCGTGTTCATAATACATTCCAATGTCGTAATGCTGGTCATTACCTATGGTTTTTGAACGCATAATTGAGGATTTACTACATGGGTGTAGATAAAAAAAATATTTTTTATTAGGTCGCCGGAAACGCATTTATTAGGTGATCAATCAATATAAGAAAACTTTATACATTAACAATGACTAAAAGTCTCAATAAAAAATAAGGTAAGTAGATAAATTCGTAGTACAAACAACGAACAATAGAAAATGGCTACACAAGGAATCATATAAGTTTACGAACAAAATTCTCATACCTACTATTAAACACATCATTTTACAACAACAATTATACCAATTAAGTACAAAGAACTCGTCCTTATTTGGCGATTTCTCTGTACTGTCATCAAGATTCTTTGAACGATGCAACTCGAGTTGTACTTATACACGCTCACTGCAGACATAAGACTGGATCGTTATCTATTTCCTTTTCCCCGGCCATTCGACCTCCATCATTACTCACACAAAGCTATAAAGTGTTCCGTCCATTCCCATAGCAACCGATTGATATAAATTGATCTAATTTAAGTCCTATCAATGGAAAAAGTGGGTATAGTAATAGTTTGCTAGTTTGGTGCTGTGTATTGAGAAGTTTCTAAGGGTAAATGAAATACAGGTTGGAAAAAAGATTGGAGGAAAACTGTCTTTAATCCCTTAGTTAGCTCATTTTACTTGAAGAAAACTTTCTTTTATTTTTTAAAAGAAACAAAATTGCATTCAAAAAGATTATCTGAAAATTTCGTGTTTCGCCTGTAAATCGAACCACCTAAAAATTCAAAAAATAAACACTTTATTTTATTACACTAATCGATAGGACTATTGTTCAGGATAGATTTTTTAGTATACGCAGTGTGGGGTCAAATAATAATAATAATATCACGATACAATTCACACCAATTGACCTAGTCCCAAAGTAAGCTTAGCAAAGCTTGTGTTATGGGTACTAAGCAACGGATAAATATAATTATATTCATAGATACATACTTAAATACATACTAAACACCCAAGACCCGAGAACAAACATTCGTATTTTTCATACAAATATCTGCCCCGACACGGGAATCAAACCCGGGACCTCAAGCTTCGTAGTCAGGTTCTCTAACCACTAGGCCATCTGGTCATAAGTTGGATACATAGACAGACAGGCCTAAAAAATTAAGATTTTCAGACAAAATGGTATTGACAGATCCTATATAAAGTGATCCTATGAGGGTTCCCTTTTTCCCTTTGATTCTTTCAGTATTTTAATAAATAGACACTTGGTACGTGTAAACCCATTAGCTATTCTTGTATCATACTTCCCCCCGGCCAAAGGGACTATCGGATATTTCTTTTATTTATAAGAATCAGTTAATCTCTAACTTTTCTAATCGGCAACGACGTAGTATACAATCGATCAGTAGTCCAAGTGTTAATTAAAAGAGCCTCAAGGAACAGTGTTTCAAAGTCAAAGTCAATCTTTATCCAATTTAGGGTCTAACAATGAATAATAAATGTCAAAAATCTACCACCGGTCCGGAAAAACTTCTGCTGAGAAGCCCTCGGCAAGAAACTCAACGAGGTTTTTTTTCATCATTGTCATTTGATTGTTAGTCTAATATTTGGTAGATGGTGAATTGCTCTGATTATGAACTATGATTGAGTCATAAACGCATCAGCCTAATGTGTGCAGTGTAGATGCAGAGAAACCGCATGAACACATAACCTATATTATCGTAAGGTCGCGGGTGAGCAAATTAATTGTTCATGGTTCATTAATATGGACATCCACAAAGTAACGCCTGATATTAAACAACATGTCGAGCTAAACTCGATTTAAGACGTGAGTGATCCGTTAGAATACCGCTTAATATGAGTGAGTCGCACGGTAGTTTCGTGTTAAGTCTGATACAATAAACTAGTTAGAACACTGCTCTTACTGTAGCACTGTGCTCCAAGAATACCAAAGTTAGATTACAATGACTTCACTATTTAGCGTCCACGGTAATAATTGAGTTCGTCAACTATTCCCAATCCCATTTAAGCAACTTGGTCATCGTGTCGGCTATTTGTTGACGGTACCGCTACAATGAGGTAACTTCCGGACTCTTTTGTCTTTAGAGAGATAGGTTGCAACTGGAAGTCTAGTGGTTACAGCTATTTCGTAACCAAACTGTTACAGTCTTGACTTGCACTTGCACTTGCAATTTATTTATTTTTTATTCTCGCTGACTATTTATTATACTTAATAAGATTTATTTATTTTGTATACATTTGACGATCCTTTTGTGAATTTCTTGTAATTAACTGACATGTGCTTATAATGTATTTTTTCAAAAGGTAATAAATAAATCTAATCTAATCTAATCTTGTGCAAAGATATCGACACGGCAAAGTTACAAAAAAATGTGCACACGACTTTATGCACTTAACATTAAAGTCGTGGATACATATTTTTGTAACTTTGACATAGACATTCACATAACTTTACTTCGACATGAAACTTAAAATAATAATACACAATTCACAGAAAAGAAAACATTTGATGATGTTGAAAAGGAACTTGACTCAGCATTATGCTGCAGTAATTATGTGCCTACTATAGCGCTGATTTTCAGTCAAGGCACCTAATTTCTTGGACCGGAAAAAATTTACATATCTTTGCACTTGACTGTAGGCGCAGCCGCTTTTTTGATGAATAGGTACGAAGTGAAATAAAGCAGAGTAAAGCTTTATTTGCGAAAGTGTAAACAGACTTGGAGATGGTTTGTGGCACGTCCCAATGCGGCAAGCTTGTATTTTCATCGGAGCCAATAGGATGTGCTTTTATTTGAATAGGATAGTATATCACTTACACTATCAATTACACTCACAGAAGCAGGCGCACTTAGCCACATTATGGGTCTTGTTTGGTCACCGGTGGCGAAGGAAGACAATGAGAACGAGACTACATGGACCTGGGATCATATCTGTATGAAAATGTAGAAGTCAAGAGGACCACTGCCAAGATGGTATTATCATCATATCAGCCTTTAGGACATCCACTGTTGAACTTAGGCCTCCCCCATAGACCTCCATGTGCTCGTTTGTAAGCGGCCTGCATCCACCGTGAATCCGCGGCTTTAACCAGGTCATCCGTCCATCTCTTTGTAACATGTCCTAAGCTGTGCTTGCCGATCCGCGGTCTCTATTCGAGAACTTATCCGTGCTATATGGCCTGCCAGGCCACTTCAATGAGCTAATTCACAGTAGCCAAACTGTAGGACATTAATATAAACTAAGAAATACAGTAGACCCTGTATTTCCAATGTCCGTTTTTCAACCGTAAGCATAAAATCTAATTCCAATAACGACTCGACCTTCTGTCAGCGTAATAAATTCGAATTAGACCTTTTCAGGCCGGCCCTTGATGGATATTTATGCTTGAAAGGTAAAAATACAAAACAGAATTACTATTTGTTTCGTCACAATTGCGACTGGCAAAAACTCTGCAGTTTCTTTTTTTCTTCTCTTAGTATATGGATAATTTATGGACATTACGTCGCACATTTAGAGGGGGGAGACATGTGACAAGGGGGGGGTTGACTAAAAATGGTCAAAATTTGTGTGACGTACTTTATGGATCCCTGGATCCTACCGCATACCGAATTCAGAGATTTTCTAAAAATGACCTGCTTCGACTGTTAACCGACTCAAATGTGAAAAAAAACCGCAGTTTTATAATGCCAATCGAAAAAATGGTTAAATAAATCCTCTTAAGTAACATAGTAAATTTAAAAAAAACCCTAATAACCCTAGTGCAGGCAAGTGTGTTACATAGAATTTTGTAAAACATAGTATCTATTGTTATTTTGTACTGAAAATTATTGTTTTTATTATTATTATTATTAAATAAATTCCAGCCGCTAGTATTGAAAACATGCAGGTATTTTTATGCAACATTAAAAAAAATATTTTGTATATGTTTTATAAATTAAAAATTCACAATGCTTGTTATCGAATAGAGAGTCAATTTTTAAGCTACCTTTACAAATAACAAAGTTATGAGGGTTTGAAATTCAAGATTAGACAGAGAAAGACATACTGGCATGTGACGTCACACGCCAGTACCGCCATACTTGCTGCATAGAGAAAAGCGTTTGAAAAAGAGACAGATATATAGATTTTGCAAAAAATCACTATAAATCCAATTTTCAACCGATTTAAGTTTTCTTTTCGCTAAACATTGTCTGTATATCTATATTTTCATAGTAATATTAAGATATGGCAAATTCAGGAGTTGTCAAATACCGTATTCCCAAGATTATTTTAACAAAATCCGGTAATTTCAATTCAAATTGCTACTAAGGTTTCCATAGGACTATTGGTTTTTTCGCGTAAAAGCATAGTATATTTTTTATCGAGGGACTAAAATAAGCCAATAACTCGAGGTAGTTAGCCACCCGAGCTTTAGCGAGGGTGTCTTTTTATCCGAGGGTTTATATTGACTTTTAGTCTTTTGCTCTTTGCTCGACATCATAATTTTCACTATCACTTGACAACATAGTGAGAATAATAAATTTATTTTCATCGTTTATGATTTACGCTCTACAACAATTTCAAAGTTTTCGCGGTAAGTGTTTTTTTCGAACCAGATAACAGATATAACACAATTGCATCGGTGAAATGGTCCATACACAAACTGGAATAAATATAATGGCGCCACCTTCTATGCGGAAAAAGCATAGACCAAAGACCACGTAGACTAGGAACGTAACGTTTTCGTCATCTTATTTTATGCCAAAAACTAAGCAAGTACGCTGTTTGAGTTTATATAAGTCACTTCAATTAATTACTTTTACTCTCTAGGGACTAAAGTTCTCACTTTACTCCCGCCTCGTTAGGCTATATTGACCTACCTTTAGAGCATGAGAAGTGAAAAAAATATTTCAAAACACATATCAGCCGTAGTTCACGTAAATTACGATATTTAGACAGTATATTTTTTTGTAACCTGGAACCTATATCCTTTAAGAAGGTATATCGATTTATGTCGTGCCGTCACCGCCACAGCATCCATTAAACTCGTACGTGACCGATACACAGCCATTAGCACCTCGCAGAGCAATTTACACCAATATACGTACCTTTAGGACCTACAAAGGCACAGGGTAAGATGTAACTTGCGAACCGATATCGTCTTTTACGATTAAACTTTGTAATAAAATAGAGGTGTTAAAACTTTCGTGATTTTCTTTTGTTGCCACAAACCACATTAAATAAGATTTCATACAAAATCAAAGTTTTTAATTGTGATAATGAGGAGCGACGCCAAGCAGCGCTGTTTTTCAGCCGACACCCCTCTCAGTATACTCCTACAGTACTGCCAGATGCGGACTAAAAGTTAGATTTTGTATATTAACAAAAAAAAATAACAATAAAACATGCAAAAGTAAAATTAAAAAGTAAAAGAGAAATAAAATATGTTAACAGGAAATTAAAGTACCTACATAAGTTGTATTTTTTAAAGTATTAACCTTAGCGGTCCCCCGACACCGACGACACTTAGATAAAAAAATATTACTAGATACTTATACTAAATTAACTTGGCAAAATTTGCGGGAAATCAGCATAGTCCCCGCGGGATAGGGATAAATGAGTTCTTCGCAGATGAAGTCGCGGTCAACAGCTAGTTAGTGCATTATTATTTTTTACTTTTTAGTTGTCTTTTTTAGCGGCGTGTTTTTTTGGGCTTTTTTATTTTTATTTTTGGGGGCGTTATTTAAATTTTTAATTTAAGTTTTTTTATTTCATGTGTATTAAACTGTTTTTTTTTAAGTGTGCTAGTGTGTTGGATATCCTGGCTGCAGCATCAACTCATCTTGTTGCCACTATTGCATTGTATGTAGAATTAAATACTAATCAAAAGGAATCAAACACGACATATCTGCTATTATTTTTTTAAGAGTATACTGGTGTGCTGGATATCCTGGCTGTAGCATCAGCTCGTAGTGTTGCCACTATTCCATTGTATGTACAATCAAATATGGATCAAAACGAATCCAAACACGACATTATGTGCTATTATTTTTTAAAGAGTGTACTAGTGTGCTGGATATCCTGGCTGCAGCATCAGCTCATACTGTTGCCACCATTGCATTGTATGTAGAATCAAATACTGACCGAAATGAATCCAAACACGATATATCTGCTATGGTTTTACCAAGAGTTTACCTACTAGTGTTCTGGATATCCTGGCTGCAGCATCAGGCCGAGAATTCCATAATCTTGCGTAGTTATATAGCATATAAGGGTGTTTCAAATTTTAGGTCCCAAATATGTTTGTAAGTAAAGTAATACCCGTTATGCGTCTAAGATTCCTACCGCAGCGAACAAAAGAGCTGATGATATTGAAACGGCTGAACCGATTTTGATAAAACATGTCTAAGAACCATTGCTAGAAAACCTGCTTTCAAATAAAAAAAACCGCATTCAAATCGGTCCACCCGTTTAAGAGCTACGGTGCCACAGACAGACACACATAGCGGTCAAACTTATAACACCCCTCTTTTTGTGTCAGGGGTTAAAAATGACCAAGTGCGGGTGATTCGCGAAACGAGTGTTGGTACTATTCGTGATCAAGTGCGAGTAGTTCAAAGGACTCGCATTGCTAGGCAAACTTGATACGCATTACTTCAGTGTACTACTCGTGACCACGGCCACTGTAATGTGGTCGAAACGTCGAGGTAAATATTACTCTTGTGTTAGCGTGATAGCGTCCCGTTTGTGATTTTTAATTATTGAACTCACAAGGCACTTAGGACGTTCCAAAAAAGTAAATTTAGGTAGACACAATGTTTTAGACTAATGAGGTCATTACTAATTTTATAATTTAAATTCGGGTTTTGTTCCGCATACCTTGATTTTAAATCATCAAACACACATAAATCACATAAACCCACCTATAGCCTCCACAGTACACTAACTCAACCAGAGCTCATCTTCAGAGCAACACAAACGTTCATGCTACCAATCTAAAGCCGCGTATCCACTAGAGGCAGCCTCGGGCCGAGCGGCTGCCTCGCTCCGAGGCCGAGACGCTGCCAAAGGCACGGCTCAGACTGAGGCTCCTTTGAGCAGGGCCAAAAAACCGACAAAATATGGCTCGGCTCGCGGTGCTCGGCCTGAGGCTGCTCTAATGGATACGCGGCTTTACGATATTGAAGACGTTGAAATTTGGTTTTATTTCATTGACATACCTACCTACGCATTGGTGGTCCTCTGCAAAGTAACGCCTGCTTCAATAAATTCTTTAACTATACTGTTTTTCTCACTAAAGTAATTTTCACTCCAATGGCGCAGCGAACTGGTCCTATAAATAGCACAGCAAACAGTGCGATCCCGAAGGCGACGCCGCAAACAAGCAATCAGTGTAAATACTCGTTCGGACACGTCCACCGATATTTGCGGTGCATGACGTCATAACTTGATTAAATCCCTTGCTACAAACTAATACCTATATAAAAGTAGTATGTAAACTCTTTATTGTATAAAAGAAAATTAACAAAATACAATTGACAAACTAGGTAGGCAGGTAGTGTAGGTACTTTTAGAGTTCCATACATACTGGAGAAGAAATAATTTTTTGGAAAATTTTCATTTTATAAAGAAAAATTAAGCTTTTTTAGCTGACTGTACTTTTTGTTGATTCTACTTGTATTGTCACTCAAACTACATTTGCATACTAAATTTCAAGTCGATGCCATTAACCGTTGAAGAGTTCCGTCCTGTGGAGACGATCCTGACCGGACTACCAGGATGTCACTACCAGATTATTGTATTGTCACGCAATTTACATAAGTATACCGAATTTCTGGTCAATCCAACTACTGGAAGTTGGTCGAATTCAACTTCCAAGATTTGATTACAGACAGACAGACAATGAAACAGGTGAAACTAAATAAAAGCTTGTAATAATGGAACTCTTATAGGATCACTTTGTAGTCCGTCTGTCTGTTTATTCGTCTGTCAAGACTTTTTTCTCAAGAACGCGTGGAGGTATCAGACTGAAATTAATATCAAAGGTAGGTTTGCTACCCCTTGAAGCAAGCCGATCAGAAGATACAGTCATTAAAAGAAGTTGTTTCCATTAAAAAATGTCGTAACTGAAAAACCTATTAGATTCTTCCAGTCTTCTTGGAAACCTTAAATTTGGTGTAAAGGTAACTCTTACAGCGTAACCAATAAAGTAAGTCTAAAAACTATTTTTTTTGTCTGTCTATGACAGTAACTACAGTACCGGCCAAAAATATATATTATCACCTTTATGTTTTTATACCTAAACTTTTTTGGAGTAACCAACATTAATTATTTTGTAGCATGTATATTAACTAACAGGTTTATTACGCCATGTAATAAGTTTTCTACGAAATAATATAAACAATAAGATGTAGGCACACCATTTTAAAAAAAATTACTACAATGTAACGATATGGAATAACATTACTTAGCCATAAGAAAATTACAGGAGACCCACTTGCTCGTTTGCCATCCAGTCGAATAAAAATAAAAAAATAAAAAAATTAAAAGTCATCAAAGATGTACCTATTAGATATAGAGGTACTAAATATTTAGTGGCAAAGCCTTTTGCTTCGATTACAACTTAACAACGTCTAGGCATGTGGAGTCTTGAGGGAAATTTTCTATTCCTTCTGAAGTTAAACGAGCCTATCAATTCCTTAAAGGGTCGGCAACGCACCTGTGATTCCCCTCGTGTTGCGGGTGTCCATGGGCGACGGTGATCGCTCTCTATCAGGTGACCCGTCTGCTCGTTTGCCCCCTCGTTTTATAAAAAAAAAAAAAAAATTTTTGCTTTCGTTAGTAGGTCTTTTTCCTTTTAATCGTCTCTCCAGCTCTTCCCATAACGATTCTATAATGTTAAGGTCAGGTGATAAACTTGGCCATTCCATCGGAGACACGCGACGCCGCATAAACCACTCTTGTACGTTTAACTTTGTGTTTTGGATCGTTATCCTGCTGGAAAATGTAACCGCGACCGATATTTCTTTAATAATCTCTTACTTGTCTAACAAGACTTACGCAAAATATTACGATCGACGACAGAAGTAGTGCAACGCGGTCGACCACGTATTTTCTTATTGACTATACATTTCGTAGTCTTTAAACGCTTATTATGCTTATAAGGCCATAGGTCAAACTAGGATACCACGCCTAAACTTTGCTTATATAACTACGGAATACTAAAACCTATCACTTGAAAGTGTAGAGGAGGTGGATAAGCCAGGTAGTTGGCGTGTGGCAGGGCTCAGAAGTAAAATATGGAAAGTATCCGACACGGAGCTTTATTGACTTTGATGCTTCGGTACAACAGATGATGATTATATTCTTATAACACGTAAAACGGAAGATTTAGAATTATATAGTAAATAATAGTACGCAGACCGGACACAGAGGTCAAGAGGTTCAGACAGAAGTGACAGATCAAAATCATGTGTTACAATATGCAAGAAAGCGAAACCAGTGATGCCATATCCTTCATGTCCAAATGTAAAGAATGACATTCACTAACAGAAAGAACGTATTTCATTTGTTAGCCTTATCATCAAACTTGCCAGCAAAGGATATAAATCTGAATTCGTTGTCACCACTCGTTAGGAGAGACCTTTTTCGTCAAGTTTTAACTTTGGTCATAAAAAGTTCCCCCAAACTTTATGGCCGCGATCGAATCAGGCTGTGATTGGGCCGCAGCCGGAAATGAAGGGTCCAGTAGGGCTCAGCTGTTTAAAGTTTTATTAGGGTACTGTACCCAAAGGATGCTAACTAGACATTTTAGTAAAGCTCTACTTTGGGGAGATCTATGTGAATGGACTTCAAACTGGCTCGTTCCAGAGGAAAGTGAGTGCCCTGCGTGTCCAGTAATAATAAAATACTCAGGTCACTGTTGGGATCGACATGACCTTCATTTGACTTTGAAAACTATGACGTAGACGATCCAAGTTGTACCTAATTTATTCTGTGAATATTGTTTATTCTGTGATTATACAAAATAATACGGGTGGACCCGCAATCTGACATTATTATGATACCTTGACTTTGGCAGTAACTGTCATCCTTGTCATTATTGACAGTTAACCTCTTCACCACAGATAAGAAATAAAATAATGCTGGTACTCAACACACGCATATACAGCTAAAATTTATGTAATAAGCATTGATGGGGCGATAGTTAACTATGACGTCATCAACCAAAATAGTTTCAATACCTAATTCATTTTAAAAAATATCTAAAGATTTATATTAAAATATAATTATCATAATTGGTTACTAATAATTGACTTTTCTATACAAAAAAGCATTGATATTTTTTTAGACAATCCTAATAGGGAATATTACTGCAATTTTCTGCCGTCAGATTGCAACACTAGCACAAAACCGTAAACAGTTTTTTGAGTATCTTAAGTGTCCGTACTTCGGTAGGATGCCATATTATTTCAATTAAATTTTTGGAAACAGAGCTAATCGTTACTATCGATGTAAATATCATGTTGTCTTGTTACTAATAGACAAATATGTAATTTCTTTACTAAAACTCTTTGGTCATGATCCGTCATGGCGACAAAATGTAAAGAGAACTGACGTTGTCATGGCGGTTTGCGCTAGTGTCGCCCCCTGCGCAGAGTTTCGCCTAATATGCCCTATTAAGACCACAGATTACTAATATGTAGCTAGCTACAGATAAGACAGTCAATTATTGTTGTTTCCTATTATTGACGTTGTAGCGCTGTTAAATTTTACAGTCTGTGGTACTTGTTCGACAGTCGTAGGGCTTTCCACAGGTCGATATAATCATTATCGATAGTCTCCAGTCAATGCTAGTGATGCGCTCTACGATAAATGGGAGTTACGGATGTCTTGTACTAATTTAATTTTTATTCATATAAGTTATGAAATAAAACGACCAAGTATTTTTAATCATTTATTCATTAAAGGGTCTCTTTCCATTAAATTTATATTTGAATAAAATTTTGAACATGGAGCTATTATTGCAAAGGTTAGAAAAACTTATCCTTAGACGAGAGTGGTACACCATGAACCATTTCCATTTCAGTGAACAGGCAAGGATACGAATATCGAATCAGCGCACCTATTCGATCGAACTGAGTATGGTCAAAATGTCTTTCACATACGCGTTTCAACAACAGTTGACTCTTGGTTAAAGCCCGCAAATAAGGGCTAGTCGGTACTAGCAACGACATCCAAAGATTACGTAAATAGTCGTTTTTGGGCATGCAAAATAGTTTGTGAGTGGCACTTGTTGAATTACAAACAACAACACAACACTTGAATTTTGCCATGATGGAAGTCACTGGAATATCACTCGCACGAAACACTACCGCAAGTAGAGTATTGTATTGTTAAACAGAGGAGGATACCCGCACTCAACTTAATGTTTAAAACACAATGACGGGTAATTACATGACAGCAAAGAAATGGCGGCGGTCCACAGATTGTAATAATATCATACAAATGACAGCGCTACAACGTCGATGAATGAAACTAAACTGTCAGGCCCCTGATTAAGACGTACTTACCGGTTTATACCTAGTGCCATCCACGAAGACGTGTGATTTTGTCAAAATTAGACATTAATGACATTGTAATAAGAACCATGGCACGCGTCATCGTGAATGACTCTACCTATAAGTTTATACGTACTTATTTAATATACTGGTGGCTCTGTTAACCGAAGATGCTTAAGTCTGTCAAGATGGCTTAAATAACTATAACTTGAAAATCACTCCAATATTTTCGAATAAAGAATCGGCTATGAAGATCCATATAATTACTAGCTTGCTTAGTACCCAAGTACAAGCTTTGCTTAGTTTGGGACTAGGTGAATTGGTGTCAATTAGGGTTTTCACAGAGGCGAAATATCGCTAGATGGCGTTAGTATCGTGAGATCCATTTGACGTTTGCTTGCAATGAGGGCTATCGTTTTTTGTCTCACTAGATGGCGCACTGTTGCGTGAGGTTTTTAAGTATGGCTTTCAAAGTCTGTTATTACGGGCGTGAAAACAAAGTTTAGATTAAAATCATATTTAATACACCTTAAAGCCGTACCATAAAAATATCGAGCATGCCACAGTGTTGCATAGTCCCCGTTTTGTTCGGAAAAAAGGGAGGACAAAGGTTTCCGAAAGACAAAACTGTCTCAAAACACAGACATTAATTGCCCCGGAACGCATATTTGCCATAATTAATTTCAGGTATTGCAAAATATTCACAAAATTATTCTAATTATAAATAAACCCGCGTTGCTCACCCAAAAACTATGAGATTTGACATTTCGGAGACCTCACGCTACACTAGCGCCTCTAGTGGTGAATTCATACGCGATAGCCCTCATTGGCTCATTTAGTTATTTAACCAATCACGAGCAAACGTCAAATTGCCCTCACGACACTAACGCCATCTAGCGATATTTCGCCACTGTGAAAACCCTCATTGTCCCATGATTTTTATGATTATTATTTTGTTTATTATTATCGATATTGATCACAAAATTTTATATTCGACCTATGTACTCGTTCGAGAAGGATAAGAAACAAACTAATCGGCATACAGAAGATAATTTTCCAAACTAAAATGTAAAGGCCATATTATTTATATATAAAAGAAAGAAGAAAGAAAGAAAGAAAGAAAATACATTTATTCAACACAAGACACAACAATAGTATTAAGTACAAATAGACAACACGTAGGAAAGTATGTGTCATTGCGGTTGTGAATCGGACACTGGCTCAGCATAATGCTGAAGCGTTAATAATAAACACCCCAGCGCTGATTTTCAGCCAGCACCGTTGGTGACCCTAATGGACCCTAATGGTCTATAAACCTAATGGTCTTGCTAATTCTAATGAATTACCAAGATATTTTTCCAAATTCAAATGAAACGTGAGGTACCGGGTTTAGAAATAAAGCACAGTTTTAATTGAAGTCCCGTTTCAGCGTAATTTAAACAAAATAGTGAGTCTGCTGTATAATTATAGAATTAATTTCATAAAGACCGATGTTTTCTGTGTTTAATAGAGAAATATCCGGTTGTAAAAATTATACGTACCCATGAGTTATTACGGTTTTAGAATTGAGATCCAAATGGTTGACTGCTTGAAGTTGGATTGTGTTTGATATTTTTTTAAACAAAACTTATGTTTTTACTTGAGATGTTTCTACAGATGCATTTGTATATTTGTAACTCTTTCACACTAAAAATAGATAATTTTAAAAAATTTAAAGGAAACCGATTGCGTAAAAAAATGACTCTTACTTAGTCCGCGCAGCAAGATGGTAATAAATCATCTCATAATAGGTAGGTATTATTAACTGTTATAAGCCAACACTATTTATACACTCTTCTATTTATACACTATTTTACCCATATTTTAAGCATAATTTTCGTAGTCTTTTGTTAAAACCCTTTATTTTGATCTATTTTGTCCATGGCTATATGAAGTTCTTGGGTAAATGATTCGTTTTATGCTCTTGTTGTACAATCTACTATTTTGTTTGGTATAGTCAAAATATCATAACGGGATTATCAAGCTATTTTTGCACGAGTAATATTTACCTCGACGTTTCGGCAACGTTACAGTTGCCGTAGTCACGAGTAGACTGAAGTGTGGGGTGTCAAGACTGTTGTCTGCCTAGCAGCGCGAGTTCTACGAACTACCCGCACTTGATCACTAATAGTACCGGCACTCGTATCACGAACTACCCGCACTTGGTCCCTTTTTTTTGTTTGGTATTTTGTATTCTTACCTTTTTTATTTTTTATCTGTTTTGTGTTGTGTCTTTAGCGAATCAACGGGGCAATGCGACAAGCATTTTTGGTACGTTTGGTTCTGGTTTGCGTCGGTCTAGGTTTTGGGGTTTAGGTTTTAATGACGAAGTATGTTGCGGATCTGGAATTTGCTTTGTTGACAAAGCCTGTTTACCTCTACAAAGTAGGCCTTGTAACAGGAGCAAAAAATTAAACCACAGCTTCCACTCTTTATCTTGAGCTAATTTAGTTCTACAACTTTTGAAAATAACTTGTATTATGATTTTTATTATAGTTTAAAGTTTAATTGGACAAGCAATGTACCTATTGCAAAATCCGTCATTTTGTTACGTGACAGGCGATGTCATTTAGGCTATTGGATGCCGTACATTGAAAATACCATTTAATTCGTTCGGAATAAACATAATAATAAAATTACTTAATTTTTGAAAGCTGCAGAACTAAATTAGTTCCATTTGAGTAGCAGAACCTGGGTTTTTACTTTTTGCTCCTGTTACAGGGCCCACCGTATGACTAGTTCACCTGACGAAACCTGCGCTGTAGATGTGGTCTTTCTAAATTATGTTTTTTTGCTATTATAGACGGAAAGTCTTTTATTTGTTTGTGCCCCGAATAAACTTTTTTCATTATAAGGCTCCGTCTACACTTAAGCAGGAGTCCGGATAGCGCTCATCACCGTGCGTAATCAAGGGAATGATAATACGCCGCACTGGCCTCGTTATTTACTGGTTTTGGCGCGATTCGCCGATACGGATAACTTCTAACGGAAGTCCGCGTATGGCCGCAATTATAGCGATTCTCACATACCTTATTTAATAAAATAAACCTGAGGCCGTATTGCGTAACGTTTCCGACGCTTGCGATCGCAATCAAATGACAGATTACGCATACAAAAACTGTCATTTGATTGCGACCGCGAGCGTCAGAAACGTAAGACAATACGGCCTCTGGATAACTCACGTCTTAAATCGAGTTTCGCTCGACATGTCTCGAAAATATAAAGTACTTACATAGTATATCTTAGCTGTGATAACGTACACTGAAAAAAAGATTTGCTAAAAGTAACAAAAAAAAATTTTGCTTGTAACATAACTTGAGTGACTACAAATCTAAAAGATAGGTGATGTCACAAAATCAGTTTTGCAATATTAGCATTAGTTTGGGTCCTAATTAATTAGTAAATTTTGGTTATACGTCAAGTAGCCAAACTAGTCCAGCTATATTTTTTTTTCAGTGTACGTCCGCTTTGTCGGCACGTAAGCACACCGTCCACGTAATTATAATAAATGGCAGAAGTACCACTACCATGAGTTTACAGTGACCGTGTGCGTAAATGGCAGTGGCGTAAATTATTTGTAGAGGCGCTGTACAATTCTCCATGCAAATAATTTACGCCGTCGCTATCGAGTACGGTCACTGTAAACTCTTGGTAGTGGTGGCCGAGATTTACGCTATGCGCGCAAGTCTAAGCTATATAAAAGTTTGTCAAACGTAATTCCTTAAATAACTTAATGATATTATACTAAAATGAGTATGAACGTGGCGTGGAGAGTAAAGACAGCTGGTGAAATTACTGGCACTTGAGGTTTCCCATCTTAGGCCTCTAGGTTGGCAATACCTCTGGTGTTGCACATGTTTATGGGCGGTAGTGATCTCTTACCATCAGGAGACCCACTTGCTCGTTTTCCATCAAGTCGAATAAAAAAAACAAAAAAAAATATTAATTTAAAATGACTGAACTTTGAAATGGCAACGTTTTGCTACTTTTCTAAAGTCGGTAAGATTATTAGATATTGTCGAACACGTCCGCTTCAAGTGACTCCACAACCCCGAAACGATAACCTTCAGCATTCGTGCCTAGACTCATTTACTTCATTTCGAGTCAAATTGCATTGTGTAGGACTACCAGGCCAATAGGCCTGGGCGTTATGGGCTATTCTAGTAAATTGAAGCGCTATACCTAAGTCGGGGAAGCTCAGCTTTGACTCTTATATCCCAGCGTTTCAAATAATAAAGAAAACTTTCACTCTCCCGAGATTTGGTCAGTACAGATTAGTTTTTTGGAGACTTTTTGTATTTTTTATTTCAACTCCAAATTGTGTTACTTTTACGGCCATCCCATGAAATCCAACGACTGTAGGACCTTGGATATGTAAGTCTCCCTCATAGACTCCAGTTGCTTCAGTTGGTAGCATCCCTTGGTGGACGCCCTACGCTGAGCTTACCAATTTATAAATGGCCTGTCCTTAGCCACTTCCACAAGCTCCCGAGACTCGGTCCTTTACTGTCTCATTTTTTTTCATTTTCATTTATTTATTCAAGAACAATATACATTGTGTTTGAAATCATAACGGGTACCTATTAGATAAAAATGTATAACAATAGAAAACATACAATATCCACAACATAATCAATTCAAGCCAATTAAACAAAAAAAACATATTTTCATGTCAATTTCTAAAATGTCAATACATTAATATATTAATTAACTCAATGGTTCAGCTACAGTGCAACGACCATGGTCACGAATAAATATTTAATGACGCGGATATATATGATCGTGATACCGATAGATATATGTATTATAAAAAAATAATTAAAAAATCAGAAGCCAGACTACCTTATAAAAACTTTAAAGTAAAACTAAAAAGGGAAAACAAAACCCAAGATATTAACGCTATCTAGCGATATTCATACTGATATTAGAAATGCGAAAGTGTGTGTGTATGTTCATGTGTTAGTATGTTGTCCGTCTTCACGTCGCAACGGAGCACCAGAGTGACTTAGGCTACTTTTTATCCTGGAAAAATGCACGCACAGTTCCCAAGGGAACCGCGCGCGGTAACCGAATTCCACGCGGCCGAAGCCGCGGGCAAAAGCTAGTTATAATATAATATCAAGATATCATTGACCAAATTCACTGCTATAAGGAATAGTTTAATTTCCATTGAAAACGTTATTTTAACTGGGTTTCAAGGGATGTTAATTTACTTTAGTAACATTATTATAATAATATTTTTTCTTGAATTCAGTACCCTTAGTGTCTCGATCGCGTTCGGGTTAAAATCTCAATTAGTATGGAAACACGAACATCGCAAACGTCCGCTAGAGGCGTCCGCCGCGATCGAGACGTATTTCGTAACCGAAAACTTACACTAAGGGCACAGTTGACGGAATGATTACAAACCGTTCTCGTAAATTCTAACAAAGTGTAGGGGAGACCGAGGAGAATTGTTATAGAGGAGAGTAGACAACGTCGATTTTTTTGAACTTATTAACTGCTAGCGAGCTCGCAATAGCGCGCGTTCTTAGTTCAAGTCTAGAGCTATTTTGATAGCTAACGCGCTAATTAATAATAAGTAAATTAATGCGCTGTTGCGAGCTTGCTAGCAGTAAATAAGTTCCCAAAAATCGACGATGTCACAACTTTCCTCTGTCACAACTCGCCCCCACCTCACACGTGTCTCCCTCAGTCCCACAGGCTCCCCTGCCTTTGTTTTTATATTATGTTCGAAATACCGAAAGATTTCACACACAATGGAAATTAGAAGCGGGAACTCCTCAACGGTATTAATGTTAATTGCATTAATTATGTCTCCTGTCACAGCGCTCGGGGGCTTTATAATTTCCTTTAAAAACTTCAAACGTATCATCACGTACGAAATTATTACTTGGTAAATTTCTTTGCTCTCTAGTCTTCGCCTGCGGCTCCACTCGCATTTCATTCTGGCATTTATTAAAATTCCAGGGTTTTTTAAATACCTCACCACCTCAAAAGCTGGCAGTCTAAGATAATTCGTTTCTTGCGGATATTTTTGCCACGCTAGGTTAAACCACAAAACAGATAAGTACAGAAATCAATCTACTTACAAAGTGCTCTTGAGCAACGCACACATAGACACTGCTCACGGACACGAAATCTCGGACCGGTTGGGACCAGTGCTACACCCTTGTTTACCTTTTCGAACGAACTTACGACTTACCAGTAGTAGTGTAAAATATACTTAGTGCCTTTGCACTACTTTTAAAAGATAAAGGCAAATTCCATCATTGAAAGCTTTGGTTTCAGGTCAGACAAATACACACTTAAAACTACAATGTCCTTAATGGATGCTGCAAGTTTAAAATACCTTTTTTCCGGTCCATTGACTTGACTCGATTAATTTTATCAGACAAGTGCACTGGGTGTAAAGAGAAGAGATTGTAAAAAACGATTTTCATTAAAAAAATATTTAATTTATACTTAAAAATATCGGTGACATTCCTACTGAGACTATAAATTATCAAAGTCCTAGAACAAAATTTTAGGAAATCTAATTACATTAATTTTTTTAAGTACAATTTTTATCGCGAATTATAGATTAAAATATAATGATAATGAGGAATGAATATCACTTGCATTGCAGTATTTGATCACGAAATAACTATTATCACAATTTTAAATGTATCTGTAATTCTAAATTATCTTTCATTAGAAGAATTTGCATCATTTTCATTCAAAATACCATCTAAAATGTGATCTTCTTCCTCCTTTGAAACGTCGTGATTTTCTAGAACCTCATTAATTAATTTGTCATGGCCGTCAGTTGCTTCACTTAGTTCTGCTTGACTATTTTCTTCTATTTCAGAATCTGTTTTCGAATCAAGTTCGCTGAGTTCTTCTTCTAAAGCCTCTTCTTGGCCACTCATTTCCTCTTTTTCAGAATTTTCAGTAATACCAGTATCTTCTAATTCAGAAATATCTTCTGATATACTTTCTTCTACGTTTTCTGGAATTTCTGGAAGTGTTTTAAGGCCGTTTTCTTTAACTATTGATTCCACGCCATTAGTGAGACTGGTTTTATGGTCAACTCCATTTGTCAAAGGCATTTGAGCATTGGCTATAGAGTTTTCTGGCAAGGGTTCATTTTTGGACGATGGATTTATATTTTGCTTTAACTTTTCTTTCTGAGAATTTATGTTATTGAGAACAATATCTTCTTCCTTTCGAATCATCGGCTGGGTGGGGAACTTATTACTAAAATTGAAAACGAATATTTTTGAGTAATTAATATTCATGTATAAAATTTTAAAGTAAGTATTTCACTAACAATTACCTGTGTTTACCTTCGTACTTGCTTGGCACCATAAAACAATTCGATTCTCGATAGATAATTCTTCTTTTGCTAACCCAAGGCCATTGCAAACTCCAATATGAGCTCTGAAAAGATAATAATAATTTTTTTTATTAAGTTAGTAATTCGATTAATTATAATAATCAGTTCATTCAATTAGTTTGTATTGTACAAATATTAACACTAAATTTTGTAAATATTTTGATTCATTAAAATTACATACCACTTTAGCATGGACTTGTCGCTTTTTAATTTTCTCTTCTTCCAATCTCCTCTCTTCTTCACTGTCGTATCCAGTTTCCTGAAATTTAATTTGATAATAAATGCGCAGCGTACTTAACTAATGAAAGTTTGTTTAAAATAAGAAATACTTACAATAGGATCTTCATAGCAGAAATAAGAATCTTCTTCATCTTCTGGACTGTAAAAAAAGAATATTATTTTTATGAATAAATATAAACTAATTGTTCACAATTGATTTAAGACACATATAGACAGTCAATAAAATGATCATGTAAGCTCGAAATAGGTACTTTATTTTTGAGGTATAAAACTCTAATTTAACATTTTTTAAATGGTGAACCATACTAACAAAATTATACAATGTGTATCACCCAAAACAAAGATGAATTAGAACGTGCTGATTAGAGTATTTTTAACCTATGTACAAGGACTTATAACAAACACCACAGTATTAACGGAGAAATGCCCGATTTACGATCTAATAGTTCAGAAATTAATTTTATTTCAAAAATATTGTTTTCAAATTTATTTGATCAAATAATTTACTTTATTAGGACATTTCTAAATAAGCACTCGGGATTTCGGTGTTTGTTCAAAGGTAGAGACACGTTTTAGGATCAAACGAAAATATATTACAAAAGTTAAGCAGTCTTCTAAACTAACATTAAAATATTCTGTTGAATACTTTAATGTCATTTCCATCTCAGAATTTTAGTTTTATAGTGATGATATAAAAGCTTTTTCATCACACTTGCTCGTAAACAGTGTCAAAACATGAAGGCTACCTTGATTGCAACCCCCTAAATAAAACCCTCGACCTTAATGTGCTTGTCATGAAACCCGTGTTCGGTAAATGAGTCACTGCCCGTACAAATTTTCTTTTCATGAAGCCCAAGGTCGGTAAATGAGTCGGTGCCCGTACTGATGGTGCTGCGCATGGTGCAGCAGCAGGACCACATGCACACGCGGCTCAGGCACATGCTGAGGGAGGGGGAGGGCGACGCTGCCAAGAGCGCAGCCTAAGGTATCGCCAATATTTGGAACAATTATATTTTTTCTTTTAGAAATATATAATTATACTCGCAAATGTGATGAAAAACATTGTATGTCGCACGGGCGGTACTAGAATTACGAACATCGACTCATTAAAGCCCTCAGTCTTCGACTTCGGGCTTCTAATAGACTCTCGTTCGTAATTCCTTATTTACCGCCCTTAAGACACAATGTACTATAAAGCGTGCTTGGTTAAACAACTGATTGTAATAATTTCAAACGTCTGTTATCATTCTTATCAACGCTCCTTAACGGATTATAGCGGCTTTATTAAGGATAATGCCATTTACAGGGGGATTTGGGATAAGGAACTTGGTTTACCGCGAAGGAATACAAATTAGTGTTTTATGTCAAATACCCTAGCAGTTGTGATATAGTTTGTCGATCAAACGAGTTGTTTTCAATTGAAGAGTCAAAGGGGTCGCATTGAAAGCCCATTTCATTAACAATATCAAGGGCCTATTTCACCGCCTTTTAAATAAATTTTGTATGGCAGAGGTATCAGTGATGCCATCTCTGTTTGTTATGTCTGGATAAACAGAGATGCTTCATCATCATCATCTCAGCCTATATATGTCCCACTGCTGGGCACAGGCCTCCTCTCAGAACAAGAGGGCTTGGGCCATAGTTCCCACGCGGGCCCAGTGCGGATTGGGAACTTCACACGCACCATTGAATTGCTTCGCAGGTTTGTGCAGGTTTCCTCACGATGTTTTCCTTCACCGCAAAGCTCGTGGTAAACTTCAAATGTAATTCCGCACATGAATTTCGAAAAACTCAGAGGTGCGAGCCGGGGTTTGAACCCACGACCCTCTGCTTGAGAGGCGATAGGTCAAACCACTAGGCCACCTCGGCTTCAACAATAAACAAACAGAGAGAGAGAAATAAACAGAGATGGCATCACAGTAACTACGATTCTCCACACTAGTTTAAATCGCACTTTTCCGGTATATTTTTTTATTTCTACTCTCATTCTGAGGTGAAAAGGCATCCATGGGTCTGATGGAATGGTGATGATGAAGGTTAGTAATGTCCTAACTGGAATTAATAAGATGAGAAGTCTTATTGGTGCATATGTCTTGCTCACTGATCCTGCCGTGAAGCAACACTGCTTGCACTGTTGTGTTTCGGCGTGGAGAGTAAGACAGCCGGTGAAATTACTGGCACTTGAAGTATCCCATCTGAGGCCTCTAGGTTGGCAACGTGTCTGCAATACCCCTGGTGTTGCAGATGTTTATGGGCGGTGGTGATCTCTTACCATCAGGAGATGCACTTGCTCGTTTGCCATCCAGTCGAATAAAAAAAAATGTCGGCGGCCGATCGTAAAATCCGCCAGATCACGAAATTCCTAGGCATATCGTGAAATGGCGCCATTTCATGATGCGCCTAAAAGTTGGCCAGGCATATCACGATGTGCCTGAGAAACAATACGGCAGATCGATTAGAGAAACGCATTCGTCGATATTCCTAGCTCTATACCAGGCATATCGTGATATGCCGAAAAAAAAAATATTTAGGTACGACGAGCTAAGCGAGGAGCTAAGTAAGGAGGCGAGGATTGTGACCACAACGCACGAGCCGAGCGTGCCGCGGCAGCAGCCGGCGAAGTGCCAGAACCGATATGGCGGCGTTTCATGATATGCCTAGGAATTTCATGATCTGCCTAAACGTCACTAGGCAAATCGTTAAACGGTGAGTTAATGGAATGGCACCATTTCACGATATGTCTAGGAATTTCGGGATTTTACGATCGGCCGCCGACACATATAGTGGAGAGATTGAACACGTCCGAATATACCATATCAATACTTACGCAGTGACAGCCAGTCGGAGGTGTATACCGGACTCGATGACGATGGCATGAGCTTCCTGAATGGTTAATGTGGATGTGTCAATGTCGTTGATCCTCTTCAGTCGGTCCCCGGGCCTGATACCGGCCTTCTCCGCGCGGCTGCCTGGCTTCACCTGAAAGGCCAACGGTTTACTGATTAAATGGTAGAAATACAGGAATATATAAAAATTTTCGGAACGGCTGGACGTGTTTCGATAATATTTCATATATTATAGAGCTGGACGTTTGCTTTTTATCTCGATGTTCTCACGAGATTGGGTTAAAATGGCGAATTAAATATTTGGAAATTTCAAAGGGCGTTAAGTGAAATCCCAGAACTTTCAACAACCGCGAAGCGGGTAAACATTAGTAAGATATAAATAAACATACAAAAATTGCTCTTTTTAAGATATAAGATTCAAGCGAAAAATAATTCAAATATAAACTTAATTAAAGAAACAGAACCGCTAGTTCTATTCACAATTCTCCCATTTCAAGGATAAAATATAAAATGAAAACCAACTTAACAAGTTTTGGGACGAAGTGTAGTGTTCCGATGACTCCAACAGAAGAGTTACACTTGGCAACTATAATTGTCTGTTTAATTTATACTCGCAGTCAAAACAAAAGTAATTAAAACAGTGCTCTTGAAATATTGTCGATGTCAAATTTCGAGTTAAATTTTAGAGTTTTTAATAATGATAATTTTAACAAAGAAAAAAAGAGATAGTTTTATTCGTAATATTACAAAGTTTAAAACGAAAACCGAATAAAAAGAAACGCAGGAACAAATTGTTACGAAATGGTTCTAACTCGGCATGATATCGGCTCTTGGCCGTGTAGGTTTCATTATGGACGATTGTTTTTTTTCTGAAACTGTAATCTACTCAGGATATATTTCAGCATCATCTTGTAGAATCATTTATAGTTAGGTTAGGTTAATTTTATATTAATCCTGAAGTACTTACAGTTTCAAAAAAGGGATGATGTAGCATTCTAACGGTGTTTTTTTTTTAATTCTGTCCAGTAGTTTCGAGTTTATTTGTAACAAACAGCTGATACAGATACTGATTTGAGACACGACTTTTTTTGTGTTGAAATGTCGATTAGGTACATGAATTTTGATAGACTTACACCAACGACCCTCAGCGGAGTCTTGTAGAAGGCTCCGCCAGCAAGGTCAAAGCCCCAGATGGCATCTTCGAAGCTGACTCTTTCGTGGATGCCTTCATTCTTGGATTGCCATCCCGGCTTCTCCACCTCCCCGGCCAGCATTGCTGCCTCCTTCGCCGAGATCTTCGTGTGCCTCATCGAAATTGCCATGTCTGGTGGCATCACACTGGTGAAAGAAAATGGCTTGATCATTATTTTTATTAGCTAGCGAATTATACTAGTACATTGTTAACGTGTGCAAGCTTTTTTCGACCGTAATAGTATTGTAGGTACTATTACTTATTCTGTGACCGTATCTCTGTAGTCAAAATGGCAAAAATGGAACCCTTATAGTTTCGTCCATCAGTCCGTATGTCATTGACATTATTTTACCCAATAACTACAAATTTGGACTATAGTAGCAATAGTGCATTTTTTTGTAGTCTATATTTTGTGTCGCTAGACTTAGCGATTAAGATTTGTAATTTTCCAGACATTCAGCTACATACATACCAAATTTTATCCAAATCCGTTCAGCACTTTTAGCGTGAAAGAGTAAAAAACACACGCACGCACATACTCAGAAACATTTGCAACATTATTCGTAGCATTTATAATTTTGATAAATAAATCAAAGAAAGAGAAATTCGACAAAACAAGAATTCTACGAAATAAATATCCTACGAATCGCAATTGGATCACTCCTTTTGTTCTTACGTCAGTAGGGACCTGAACACCTACAACTCTATACTTGTAGGTACTCTGCGCACAGCTCATTGCCATTGGGGCCGCTGTCAATTGTGAAGCAAATAGGTCAAGAACGCGGCGGGTAAACACGTTTTAATGAGGTTATTTCGTTACAGGAATGCGCAAAAGTGTTAAGGAAATTATAGAAATTTGTACCAATTCAAGAGTAATTAGAAAATGGGTTTTACAAGTTTCTATTTGTTTATGATTTCTTGCTGCCGTTGAAATATTCGAAGGAATTGACACCCTCTTGTGGTTAGTTTAAAGCATTGTTGGTCGTTGTTATTGCACAAAAAATTTAAGACGGGTCCATATCGGCTCTTTTTTCCCTGAATCCAATAATTGTTCAGAATTGTTATAAAACAAATATAACCTACCCTATACTTTTCTATAGAATAATCATTAAAAATTCTCAGAAAATTTTAAGGTTTCAGTGGAAAAAATATTATGACAAACGATGATTCGGACAAACAAGTATGATTAGCGAAAAGTATGCAAACTGGCATTCCCGTCATCATCACATTAGCTACAAAAATGTACGCTATTGAAAGAAAAAAAAGAAAGAAATCATCACATGGCCACAAATGGTCCCAATGCAGCATGATTCCGGCCTTGCATTGCAGCCGATGCTGGATGCCGTTTCAAAGCCTAGGCGAGTTGCTCATATTTACTGCTGTCTATATAACAATACTGTAGAAACTATAATCAGATCAATATGAGGATTTTTGTGACAGTTTGACAACTTTGACATTGTGTCACGTTTGTGGTTGGTTAAATAACTAAATGTGCCAATTGCTGGCAACACTGTAACATTTTTTTTTATTTGACTGGATGGCAAACGAGCAAGTGGGTCTCCTGATGGTAAGAGGTCACCACCGCCCATAAACATCTGCAATCCAATCCATACCAGGGGTATTGCAAACGCGTTGCCAACCTAGAGGCATAAGATGGGATACCTCACGTGCCAGTAATTTCACCGGCTGTCTTACTCTCCACGCCGAAACACAACAAGCAAGCACTGCTGCTTCACGGCAGGATTAGCGAGCAAGATGGTGGTAGCAATCCGGGCGGACCTTGCACAAGGTCCTACCACCTGCAAACGGACTTCACGATCCTAACGTCATTTAGCAATATTTTACTTGTCAAGATACCCTCATTTTAAACAAATTGCATTCTATATGTCAAAACTGGAAATATGTGTGTCATAACACTTGAGCACAGACCTTATATCGAGATAGACGAAAAGAGCGCTTCAAACTGTATGAGAACCTAGCGTGTCGAATTTTTCGTACCTACGATGACGTCACGAGCGAGATTTAGTGATGGGAAATCAAGACCGCACGGTACCGATTCAAAGGCGCGCGGAACCGATTCAAAGGCGTGCCGCCGCGACTGGAGAGGCGGATTTTTCAAAGCGCATCGCGCATTTAGGTCGGACAAAACTTTGACCGTGGATCAAACTTTTTACACGCAAGGTAGGTAAACTCTTAAGGTCTATCTCGATATAAGGTCTGTGAACTTGAGAGTGCATTCAACTGTCATTGAAATATTTCTTAAATAAATAAAATACGTTATGTAATTAATATAATACGAATATCGTGTATATTGAAAATACAATGCTTGAGTTAATACAGAATAATTTGATATACATATTATCCAAGTTAAGAGAAAACTGATACGTAGCGACTCGCCTTGGGTTACCGAAACGTATCTTCGAAGTAAACATAGTGATTCATTTTGTATATGAATAGTATTGTAACTACATGTTTATTCGTGGCATAACGTTAAACACTAATTTATATTAAAAAATATGGTTTGAATGGTTTTTTATTTAACTTGCAATGTTTGTGTTTGGAGCCGTGGTGGCCTAGTGGTTTGACCTATCGGCTCTCAAGCAGAGGGTCGCTGGTTCAAACCCCGGCTCGCACCTCTGAGTTTTTCGAAATTCATGTGCGGAATTACATTTGAAATTTACCACGAGCTTTGCGGTGAAGGAAAACATCGTGAGGAAACCTGCACAAACCTGCGAAGCAATTCAATGGTGTGTGTGAAGTTCCCAATCCGCACTGGGCCCGCGTGGGAACTATGGCCCAAGCCCTCTTGTTCTGAGAGGAGGCCGGTGCCCAGCAGTGGGACGTATTTAGGCTGGGATGGAATATTATTATGTTACTATATGGGTCCATATCGACTCGCTTATTGGAAATCCGAAAGTAATGTTTTTCAGAATGATCATTTGTTATAACTCTTTTTTCTCTGATTCCAATAAGTGTGCAGAATTATTATAAAATAAACCTAACCTAACGTATATAATAGTTTTCTATAGAATGACCATTTCAAAAAATCAGAAAACTGTAAGGTTACAAAGGGAAAAAATTATGACAAACGATGAGTATGCGAACTTTGGCGCTCGCGATGTAGTAAGTATGTATAGTCTTACCTAATGGGCATTTTTGTGCGAAATAAAAGGTGGTTATTAATTTTTGCTCAAGTTAATTCTTCTTTAGTCGAAACATTTTTAGGGTTTCGGAGCCAAAATGGCAAATACGGAACCCTTATAGTTTCGCTATGTCTGTCTATCTGTCTGTCCGTCCGCGGCTTTGCTCAGGGACTATCAAAGCTAGAAAGCTGTAATTTTGCACGGATATATATATAAACTATGCCGACAAAATCGTACAATCAAAAATTTAAAAAAAAATTTAGGTTACCTCCCATAGACCTAGTGGGGGTGATTTTTTTTTCTCATCCAAACCTATAGTGTGGGATATCGTTGGATAGGTTTTGTAAAACCAGTAGGGGTTTGCTAAGACGATTTTTCTATTTAGTGATTCGTTTGCGAAATATTCTACTTTAAATGCAAATTTTCATTAAAA
Source organism: Choristoneura fumiferana (assembly GCF_025370935.1). Classification (NCBI taxonomy): domain Eukaryota; kingdom Metazoa; phylum Arthropoda; class Insecta; order Lepidoptera; family Tortricidae; genus Choristoneura; species Choristoneura fumiferana. Next base: position 2,109,735 of record NC_133477.1, on the reverse strand, counting down.
TCGGGGGTCCCCTCCCCCCCCTCTAAAATCTAAACCGGTTGGTGGAAAAATTTGAAAAAATTCAGGATGGTAGTAAGTATATCAAACTTACAAGGAAAGCTATAACGGCTAAGTTTGCTTGAGAATTATTAGTAGTTTAAGAATAAATAGCAGCCTAAGGTATAAAATATACCTAAACTTGAAAGATTCCGTATAAAATACGAAATCCTTAGAAAAATATTGCTTAATTTTTTCGTAATGGCTACGGAACCCTATTTTGGGTGTGCCGACGCTCTTGGCCGGTTTTTTATAAATTATTTTAAATAGATAAAATCGTAACTTATACACGTTTCTATTTAATAATTTTCTATTACCAACAAAAGGATCTAATTAAGTATGTACAATTTGTTATTTAGTTATCTCTTCGCGCGGAATGCTATACGACCCGAAACGGTCCTAACGTTCTTCTCGTCTTTATATGTATCCCTTTGCAATATCGTTAGAATAAATGAGCCATTTATTTCTTTCGATTCTTTGTGTGTACTAACAAGTTCAATTTGCGTTTGTTTTGTTAGTGCAAAAACAAGGACAAGGGCAAATCAGACTCGCGCTCCGACGATTGGGTATAAATTTATAGGTATAAAATATCAAATGTTAGCAGAGCTCCTTTTCAAAGCAAAAATACGCACTGTATGGTCATTTTAGATGGATTCTGACATACTCAGACAGACGTAAAAAAAACAGCCAAGAGCGTGTCCGACACTCCAAAATAGGGTTCCGTAGCCATTACGAAATCCCTACTAATATTATAAATGCGAAAGTAACTCTGTCTGTCTGTCTGTCTGTCTGTTACGCTTTCACATCGAACCACTGAACCGATTTGATGAATTTGGTATATAGATATTTTGAACCAAGGATCAACATAGGATACCTTTTATTCCGGTAGAGGGCGCCACCGCGCGATAACCTAGATCCACGCAGACGAAGTCGCGGCTTTAAGCTAGTTAAGTAATATTTTTCTAATGATTTCGTATTTTATACGGAATCTTCCAAGTTTAGGTGAGTTTTATAACCTTAGGCTGCTATTTACTTTTGAACTACTAATAATTTTCAAGCAAACTTAACCGTTAAGTTTTCCTTGTAAGTTTGATATACTTACTATCATCCTGAATTTTTTTAAATTTTTCACCCACCGTTAAGATTTTAGAGGGCGGGGGGAGGGACGCTCGATTTTAATGAAAAATTGATCTTAAAGTTGAATATTTGGCAAATAAATCACTGAATCAAAAAATCGTCTTAGCAACCCCCTAATGGTTAAAAGACCTATCCAACGATAGCCACACTATACCTAGGCTGGCTAGAGTGATGCTGGCGGTTGCGTGCCACTGCCCCTGTCCGTCTCTGTTTATACAGACAAACAAACAGAGACGGCATCACATATCTATCACATTATCATAAGTGGTGAAACAGGCCTTCAGCTCAGAGCTGCTGAAGTCAAAGGACCACCGCGGCCTTTTAATATCCTCACTGAGTGCACTCCCCCAATCACTAACCTTCACAGTTCCAAGTAAAACGTTCCGACTGGTCAGTAATGATCACTCTATATGGGGCTCGGCGGTCGACTGATCCAATTAGTATTGATTTGAGGGCGACGTGGGCGTACTTAGTGCAAATCATCTTGACTGATCATTTGCAATGCGGTCTGGTGGCACGATGGGGAGCGATGCTTAAGCGTCGGTTAAGCTGTAGTATAGGGCGATAACGGAAACCTGTTCCTTGGGCTTCGCTGTCTGCTTGGCCCACTGTCTGTCTGTTTACATGTATCGTTCGAAAAGTAATAGGTATATACCGAAACTAGCAGTAACCGCTGCAACAAAAAAAAAGTAAAGTTTTTCTAATCCAAATAACTACCTACCGAATTCATGTGTCTATTTCTATCTTTAAAAGAGTTTTATCATAACCAATTAACTGACACACATTTAAAGCACTTAAGCTAGTATATAGCAACCTTAGCCTTCAGTATCAAAAACAACTTTTACCAGAAGACTTTTTTCAAAATTCCACGGATTTTGGTCTAGCTTAATTAGTTGAGGCGAAGCTCACACAAGAGAATTCCTCCTTTAAATAAAGCTCATTTGTAGTCAAGCTGCACGACTTTCGCAATTTCTTTCTTATTAAGTTGTTAAATATAATTAAAACATTCAAAACCACATGCAAGGTAGCGCAATAATGTAGAACTGATTTCAAGCTTGAACTGCATCTTGCTGTATTCACGATGTAGCTTTTGTGCAAGAATGTATTCAAATTAGCTATTTTTCCGCTCCGCTAATCGCATAATGTATTAACTTACAAAGCTGATATTCTGTGGTTTTATGTTCAACTAGATTCCGCCGGCGAGTTTGCCGACACCGAAAAATTAAGTCCTATCTTATCGAAATAAAAAAGTGCAACCCGTACCCTTTATGGTAATCAAGGAATGTCTGCTGAAAACGTCTTTTTAGTGGTTTAGACTGTGTGTTAACTGTCAGTCAATAAGACAATTTGATTAGACTCGATATGTATTGTATTATACGAGTCTACTCTATATTGTACATAAAACACATGAAAAATAACAGTTAACAATAGAAATGTACAAAGACGTGAGAAGTTTTTAACTTTAAAACTTTTTTTGCCGTTACCTATAATGCCGTCTTTGTTTGTTTTATCCGAATAAACAAGAGGCAACAACATTGTATTTATGACATGAGTAAATTTTAAAACTCATTCATTATGTAAGTTAAACGGCAATTAACCGTCGTTTTGCCGCTCGTGGCACCGTGCACGACCACGGAACATGAATGGAGGCGACAAGTGAAGATGTCTTGCCAAGGCTGCGTATGTGTACCGCGATATTGGCCCACTTACCTGAGCATTGCGAGGAGTCCTGTTCACGGTACGATTACTAGAGAATAATGTTAGCATTTTTTTAATTATTTTAATTAATTTATCTTTTTTGTTTAACAATACAAGTTGTGATTTTTATGTGTTAAAATCAACTGAAACCCTTCAAAATTATCAAAACGAACTGAAACCTTTCAAAAAAGATCTGTCATGCACTATAAAATGATATGCTACAACGACCACAGAAAGTCCATACCTACTAAATTTCATTTTCCCAGAAAGAGGTGGAACCTTCATTCGCTCATATCTTGCTTATTTTCAACAGATATTGATGATTTTTACGTCATTCGTTTTATTTTCCAGTTTTGTATCGCGATAAATTGTTTAAGACACAATAAATTTGTGCTCTATTGACCGACCGAAAGCGAAGCTTCTGCAAAATGCTTTCGTACGTCTGTTTTCTTCTACAGGTCGAATTTTTCAATGAATTCCGATAAAAATACCTAAAATTGATAAAAGTGGCTCCGAAGCGGTAACGTTCCGTGTGCTCTGTCTACCCAATTTGGGAATACAGGCGTGATGTTTGTGTGTGTGTGTGTGTGTGTGTTCTGATAAAAGTTTTAAGCAACTTCGATTATCAGCATCATAATCGTCATCCCAGCCTATATACGTCGCACAGCTGGGCACAGGCATCGTCTCACCCACAGATATAGATTACACTAGATAACGCAAACACCTCAATCTGTATGAAAACCAACCGTGTCACTTTTTATATTTAGATTCAAATGCGCCGCCTGAACACGCCGTGGGGCTCGAGTCAGCCACTAGTCGTGATTAGTCAGTTAGCGGTCTGTTTGTATGGGGCCAACCCCGACGTTTGGTCAGGGTTCGGACACGCGAAGTAGATGCATTTGCGTAATCTATTTTATTTATCTGTCCGTGAATGCCAGTTTTACACGTACCTGTATTCGCGTTAGGGTAAAACGACGTTTGTTGACACCAAGTAATATCGTGTTACTGACATTGCTCATCTCTCGCATGATGTGCCCCACTTAACTTATGAAATGTCATGAATAAAACATGGAGAATGTTTGACGCATAATACATCCTTGAATGTACCTGAAATAATAGCTGGTCTCATAAGACGCGGAACTGATAGGGCAGAATGGGTCTAGAAGGAAGACCGCGTGACTGGAAACTTGGTGTAGTGAGCTCTGTGGTTAATGGGGAGACTTAGTCAAAGCTCAAAAATGTAGATATTAAATAGTTGGCGCTGAAACTCGTGTATTTTTCGAAATGGCTGAAATAATAATATATTTTCAGCAGCATAAAATTTGGCCCACCCAACATACACCTATTACCTATTACTATATATTTTAGTTTTCTGTATCTTAGATGGCAAAAAGAGAACCCTTATAAGATCGCATTGTTATCTGTTTGTCTGTCCATCAGTCAGGATAATACGCTATCTTTGTTTTTTTTTCTCTAGCCATTCTCTATGTCCCACAGCTGGGCAAAGGTCTCTCTCCTCGGATTGCCAACTTCCTCTGTTGGCAGCTAAGTCTTGCCAGTCGTTTCTGAATGCTTCCAAGTCATCCTACCACCTCCGTCTCGGTCTGCCGCGTCTCCGTTGACCATGTCGGGGCGCCCACTGATCTTTGATTTACAAAACAAATAAAAAATACTCAAATACCGTATTCAATAACAATTGCTATTCAAAAGCGGTAATCGGATGGAATTCAAAGCTCTTTGAGTGCGACTTAATTGGGTATACATATCCAATTCAATAGCTATGCCTATTATCATTCAATAGCTGTTAATTAGATAGGTTCACCCGATTAAAGGCTATTGGCTGTTCATAGCGCAAATGTATACAGGCAGCAGCAGAAGTAGATAAGCAGTTGTGGTGATCAAAATGATAAACACTCTTAATACCTTGGCAGTTGAGTCGTGTGTGAATTTTGAGCACCGTAGCCGCTCTACTTCTGCTGCTGACTGTACTGCCAGCTAACCATTTACGAGTAGTTGCGCAGTGCAAAGAGAAAAAGCTTTCTGGACCGTAGAGGCATTTCGCACGTGAACAGCTAAATGGCTTAGTTAGAGCTACGGGATTAAGCAATTATATAGACTGAAATCGGGGCTAGGACATACGATCATTTTTAATCTAGACTTTTTTAATATTGTATCTTTGACTTTTTTAGGATGAAGCCAGACGAGCGTCATTTATTGAGTTGAGTTGCGAGGTCGCGTAATTTCTTGCTCCGCCAAAATTCTGTTGTGGCGCCAGACGAGCGATATATTCAGTTGATTTACGAAGCATACTCGTATTCTGGAGACACAGAAGAAAATTATAAGAAATACTGAGATGAAAATTAAAGACTGATGATTCTCTCCCCTCGAGCCGCGAACTCAAATTCAGCCGGGCTGGAGTCAGCAAACAACTCATCTTTTTGAGTTTCCGTGTGAAAGAATTAGGAATTTTGTATGAAACCTGATGTAGCAGAAATTACGCGACCTAAATTACGTACTCACAACTCAAAAAATTACGCTCGTCTGGTTTTACCGTTTTTGTACTGTACCTAAAAGTTTTATTTTAGTTAAATCGTGTTTCAAAGAGGAACGCTCGTAATGGATAGTAGTTTCTTAACTGGATAATTCCTATCAATCAACAATAGTGTAAATTACCCTACAGCTTTAACGCAACTAACCAAGCTCTCAACCTTATTCCAAAGATTTAAACTTCAATTTACCACGTACCACAGCAGCGTCATCCATCCTTATAGAACTGAATTTCAAACAGCTATTATGTCATTGCTGACAATTTAACAATGCGTTTGGATAAATTTAGAAGTCAATCCGTTGTTCTAGCTGCCTTATTTTACCAACTGTAGCTGTAAGTTTGTATGTCTTGCTTGATTGTGACATATGTTCCACCCACCTGCCCCTGTACCACAAAGTTACAAGTGCTACAATTCGACAAAATTGTCAAGTTTCCCATAGTAAAATGTTACAATTTTGTCGAATTGTAGCACTTGTAACTTTTGTGGTACAGGGGGCTGTATGTATTAAGCCAAGTATTGGCTACTTTTACTCGGTGATTAATTCATCAAGATGACACCTAAGTTATGTTTAGTATTTCCTTTCTAGCGCGTATGCTTACTCATGAGTTGTGATCAATCATATGACTGTCGTGTTTAATTATAAATCAGATGTCGTTTGATTAAAATTAAAACGCTTATTCATACTTGTACCTCGGTCATTCATGTTTGTCGTAAACATACTAGTAGAGACGTTACAACTTAAGTTGAATAATTTATTGAATCAGGCTTTACTTTGCGGAGGCCCATATCAATGAACTAAAATAATTTTCCTTGCTCACCGCGACCTTACGATAGCTAAGCTTATGCAAAATATGCGTGTTCATGCAGTTCCACCTCCACACTGTAAGAACACACACAATCACACAAACCCATCTATCACCACCACCACAATACTACACTGACGCGTTTCGAACTCAACCAGAGCTCATCTTGAGAGTGACACAAACGTACACCATGCTACCAGTTGTTAGACCACAACACATAACAACTGGTAGCATCGTGTACGGTAATCGTAAGGTCGCGGGTGAGCAAGGAAATTATTTTAGTTCATTAACTTAAGTTGACACGTAAGCAGAAACCTATTACCATCGGCTCGCCCAATATTTACGAAATAGGACTACACGTACATGATTTATGATTATGAAAGATAACATGCGATCTTTGCTTCCGCTTTAACACGAAAATATCTGACGCTACGCCACAGCAAATAAGTAATCTTATAAGGTAAAACTCTTAAGAAGATGACTTGAGATGATGTACGTACATGTACATACTGTGAGATTCAATAATAAATCCTTACTCTTTTTATGGAATCTATCTTTTGTGGGAATTTATTGGACAAGCATTCTCAATTAATTAAATTAAAATAAAATATGTATTTAAGGGGGCCTTGACAACCTTGACTTTTTTGCCGTTTTTTGCTAATGTCTAATGCTATAATAGATAATGGTAAGGAACCCTTCGTGAGCCAGTCCGACTCGCACTTGGCGGTTTTTTTTAAATTGGTGTTGCCTGTAATACGAGCAAAAAATTAAAACATAGATCATCCTCGTCAAACTGAACAACATTAGTGCAGCGACTTAAAAATAATAGAGTCTTTGAATTTCCCTTTTTCATACAAATAAATACTGCTATCAATGTACGCCATCCTAGAATATAACTGATGTCACCTGTCACGCTACAACATAAAGCATTTTGCTTGACATTGCTTCTTTGAATAAACTTAAAAGTGTAATAAAAAATATTTATTTTTAATAGTCGCTGAACTAATGTTGTTCACTTTGACGAGTATAATCCAGTTTTTTAATTCTTTGCTCGTATTGCAGGCCACACCCGATATAATCATAATAGGCCAGCTTATATAAACGAAACTTCCATTGTGTCACAAAAGCTCTAATTGTCAACCTTAAGCTTATTTATTTATTTATTTATTCATTTATAAGTCATGTTCATTACATTAGGTGACATATTATTAAATAGTAGGTACACACACCCTGTTAGGTATAAAAATGATAATCCTTAAACTATTTTACTCCAATAATTCATTATATCCACGGAGTAGAGGAGTGATGTCATTAAAATACTAATGCTAATATAGGTAATAAGAATTTATTGTGAATTTTCGTAACTTATTAGATTGAAATTTAAATGAATTTAATTTTATAATGTTCAATGTCAAATTATTATTTTCAATATTATTATTAATGTCATCATTCAACTATTTCGTATTTCTTAAAAGTAGTGTAACAATTAACATTTTCTTATGAACATTTTATATTATTTAACATTTAATTTTCATAGTGTATCATTTAAAAAGTCATCAATATCATAGTAACATTTTTCTACCAGTAATTTTTTCAGCTTATTTTTAAATACATGGTCGCTGGTTTCCGAAGTGATCATTTCCGGTATTTTATTTGCTATGCGTATGCATCGGCAATAGGGGCCATTTTTAAACATAGCTAGTTTAGTTTTTGGTATTAATAATTGTTTTTTATTTTGCCTGTGTGATCTCAGTGTCTTTCTTGTCGTAAATAGGTTGGCGTGTTTCCTGACAAACAGCTTAAAACTCAGCTTACAGCTTTAATTAAATGAAAATATAAATACGATGTATTACGTTTCTGTTTACAAAGGAACGTGTGGGTTGCTGAGGCTGCCACTGAACACATTATCGACACACGTGCACCTATTTATAGAGTGGCTGGGATGTCATGAAAGATGTGTGCGGAGCAGCACCGACTGACACTCTTCTGGAGGTCGTTGTGCAGAAAGGATGGACAATTGGACAGTCCTCTTCTCACTCATTGGATGATCATGCATGTGAGATCCAATGAGCATTTCGTGTGCTTACTATAATAGTTATTTATGTGGCTGGTGCATAAGAGGCATTAAAGTACGAGTGTGGTTTCATAATAAGATCACACGAGTGTTTTAATGCTTAATTATGTATAGCCGCATACATAACTTTATCTACATGCAAATCATAAGTTTTCTAGAATATATTCAGATATGTCCTGTATTTTTGAGTTAGTGTTACTGATAACTAGTTTGAAGTACCTACCAAAGCTTAAATAAAATAGATAATAAAAAACTAAAGTTTTATTTATAATAATAATTATTATCTACATGCATGTCATAAGTTTTCTACAATATGTACAGATATGCATTGTTAAAAAAAGTATTACAGATACTTTAATGTAAACATTAAGATGCACTGTACTTTAATGTGAACATTAAGAGCACCCGCAGATACCAGGTTTCTTAATAAAGACCATTTGATAGTCGATTCTGAACATATAATAGGGAAGTTATGATATGCATGTAGATAAAAATAATTATGGGTACCTAATGCCCGAAATAAATGATTTCATTTCATTACAATGCGGTATTTGAAAACTCCTGAATGAGCCATACCTTGTACAAGGTGTTGGTGGTGGTGGTGAATAACTGAAAACTCGAGAGTAGTTTGTTTAAAATTGAGAGTAAGATTGATTGCACTAGGTATTGTAATAATATACTTTAAACTAGTTTGAGTATTTTTTAATCCCCCTTTTACAATGCAAGTTACAACGCATCTGCAATACCCCTGGTGTTGCAGATGTTTATGGGCGGTGGTGATCTCTTACCATCAGGAGACCCACTTGCTCGTTTGTGCCATCCAGTAATAAAAAAAAAGTTGGTAGCAAATTCTTGGTGTGAGCAAATTATGTTTTTCATAGTTATTTAATGGTAATTAATTATAGTCGTTAGTATAAACTATGAGCTCAGTAACTATAATAATAAAAAGTTTTGCCTTTACTTGCCAGAGAACCAGGGAGTTATCGACAACAGTCTGTTTTTCAAAGGTTTCAAAGGTTCAAAGTTCAAAGGTGTCCAAGGTTCGCAAAAACTTTAAGCAAACACCGCTTAATAATTAATAGTACATTGTGTCTTAAGGGCGGTAAATAAGGAATTACGAACGAGAGTCTATTTGAAGCCCGAAGTCGAAGACTGAGGGCTTTAATGAGTCGATTTTCGTAATTCTAGTACCGCCCGTGCGTCATACAATGTTTTTCATCACATTTGCGAGTAAATTTTTATATTTGTAAAAGAAAAAATATAATTCTTCCAAATATTGCCAATATCTCGGGCTGCGCTCTTCAGCAAATCAGGTGAAATTGCTATAAACTATTTACTTCATAATTTACTAATTTATTTTATGTTTTAGTAACACATGTAAAATCCACTTAATTTTTTTAAAGAAATTAAAAAAGGCTTCGTATTACAAAAGTAAAAATTAAAAAATAATTACGATACTGGCATAAAGGTAAGTATAGTTAAGGTTTAGGTATGTCTTTTTAACGTGCCTTGAGACTGTTTGTACTTATTTTTGCCGCTAATATTATATCGGTAACAAAATATGTAATTTCCAATCATATCTATTGTTGGATTTTAAATGATGATTATTTAAAATTATTTTTTTGATTACATCATCCCAGCCTATAGGTATGCGTCCACTGCAGGGCACAGGCCACCTCTCGGAATGAGAGGGCTTGGGCAGTAGTTCCCACACGGGCCCAGTGCGGATTGGGAACTTCACACACACCATTGAATTGCTTCGCAGGTTTGTTGTACAGGTTTCCTCACGATGTTTTCCTTCACCGTAAAGCTCGTGGTAAATATCAAATATAATTCCGTACGTGCGTGTGCGCAGTTTACGCTAACGATAATAATACTAGAACGACTTCCAAACTACGCAATGGCAACCTTTGGCACCTAACTACTTTTGTCATCCACGCATTCAATGACGTTCTTTCAACTGCGCGCGCATAAATAAATCAATCGAACTAACAATGTATAAATAAAACAATTTGTACCAATAAAACAATGGAATAACGAAACGTCCACAGTCAGCGAGTTAGAATTCTGCGCTCGCGCGTCCGCATAGACCACGAGGGATGTGACGGTATCGGTTTTAAAACCAGACACGAAAAAAAACTTTTTTCTCAAAAATGTCCGTAAAAGTTGACACTATGCTTTACATAATCAGAAGGTGAAGTGGTCATTGTGGTCAGCGAAAAATTAAAAAGTTAAAAAGATTGGATAGCTTGACAATAATAATTACCGCGCCTGCAATCAGTCACAAGTTTTTTTAAAAGTTAAAAAGGCCATGGAAATGTTGGCACAAGTCGTATACACAGCCACGTCTAATGGCCAGTATCAGATATTTTGTTGGAACTCCGGACTTTTTTGATTGGGTCTGAAACAGCTTGTGGTGTTTTCGGTGGAAAAATAGACCTGCAGTTTATTTTTAATGAAAAAAAGGCGGCAAAGCATAAGAAAAATAGTGGAATAAAATTAAATGCTATAATTTTATTATTTTGAGAGAAAGTTTACCTATCCTATTTCAGAATTATTCCCCTTTTTTTTGAGAAAAGCTTTACATTAGTCTCGGCTGGAATAGCAATATTGCTGGCTTCGTATTCGTTAAACGGACTCGCAAGCTCGTCCATTTAATACTCATACTCAGCCAGCAATTGCCTACTTCCAGGCCACGACAATAATCTACTATTACTTTCTACTGCATTTCGTATTGCGCTATTATTTAATGTTCCTGGCGACCTGTAATTTATTACCTAATCATTAACGGGTTGTTTCTTGATAGTAACATGGAAGTAGATACAGTCAACCAACCAATTTAACCACCTCAGAACCTTGTCATAATGACTTGTCATAAAGAACTATTTCTGACCATGAATTTTGTAGCATTTTTTTATTCCTCGTTACGTCATAAAAATTCGGTTTCTGGTTTCAATTAGGTCCCTCTCTAGTAAGAGACGCCCAATTTGCGCTACAAATACCGACAGCATGCAAAAGGTGGATTCAGTGTTTGAGAACGCTATTCGTTTCATCGAGTTCCAGAATGTTGTTAGTAGGCTTTTAAGCCCCCCTTTGAATTTCCGGGGGGCATCGAAGCGTTTTCACCATCGCACAAGAGAACAAAGAGTATAGATTGAAAGAGGGATTTGAGCGTTTCATACAAGTTTCATAAAATTTAAAGATGTGACAGTTTATTTTTTAATTTTGATGTAGGTGTGGCAAACGAATAAAGGGTTCACCTGACGGTAAGTATATTATTATCAGTAGAAATGTAGAGCGGTATAATTGGTCCGGTAAAAGACTGTAATATAAACAAAATTTAACGTACCTTTGATAAGTACGTTTTTTTACTCATTTAGCAATTCATAATTAAGCTAAAATGCGTGTATTACACAAACTTGCATATCTGGATCGCTGTTAGAGTTTCTGTCAATTTTATAACTATGTTTTGCTGGGTAATAACCTAACCAATATATTATAGTTGGAAAACCCCCGACATTGTCACTTCAAAGTTCAATATCTCAAAAACGGCTGAACCAATTTTGATAAAACATGTCTAAGAACCATTGCTAGAAACCCTGCTTTCAATTAAAATACCGCATTCAAATCGGTTCACCGACAGACAGAAGATACAGACAGACATACACACACAGACACACATAGCGGTCAAAACTTATAACACCCTCTTTTTGCGACGGGGTTAAAAATGTTGGTCGTGCTCGTGAAAGTATTCAGATTTTAAATTTAATTTGTAGTGTCAAAAACATTTTTTTTCATAGCATTCTATTGTGATACTAAAAACTAACACTTAAGGCCTGAGAATTAATGTCTCAAATTGTACCCCTTCCTAAATGGACCCTAAAGCGTTTCAGAAATTCCATTCTCGCAATTAACGCTGACATATTGTTAAACCCCGTTCTTGTGTACACAAACGTACACTGCGTTAATAAATTTAATTTAAACCTTCTTACGAATTATCTGGGCCTCTTCAACGTTAAGGGTCGTCCACATAATTAATAATAAGTAAATCCTACTTATAATTCATTATTGCAGGTGGTAAGACCTTGTGCAAGGTCTGCGCGGATTGCTACCAACATCTTACTCGCTAATCCTGCCGTGAAGCAGCAGTGCTTGCACTGTTGTGTTTCGGCGTGGAGAGTAAGACAGCCGGTGAAATTACTGGCACTTGAGTATTCCATCTTAGGCCTAGGTGGCAACGCATCTGCAATACCCCTGGTGTTGCATTCACGATGTCATTTTTGGGAATTACTTTGGAATAATCCCGGAAGTTCAACTGTCAGATCTATTACTCGAGCGATGCCACAGATAAAGGCTAGTTATTTTATAAAAGCTAGGCCTTAGTACTAAAAAAAAAAAAAATGTTTTTATTTTCAGACAACTAATTTGGTCCATAGCATTTTAGTACAATAGAACTTAAGAAACTAATGTTAGTAATATATTCTGCATTGCGTATTATTTATTAGACGCAGGAGCAGCGTGCAGCATGTGAACCTGCCAAGAAAGCACTGTCCTGCTCTCTGCGACCACCTTTAAAGACTGTTAGAGCTGCCCCTCATTCTGCGTATCAGTGAAGCGACTTTCTTACGCATAAGCGCATAAAATCGTCCACGTGAGCGTCAGCAAACATCCTAGAAGCAGTGCAGTAGCGAGGAAGCCCACCATATCCTAAACAAATTTTATATAATATCCGTATGGAATTGTACGATTTTTGGGTATAGTTAGTCCACAGACTGCTGGTGTAAAAAGTTTGGCAAAATGCCTTAAAAAGTGTTAACTTTACTTCAAGTGTACTGTAAGTGTAAGTGTAAATTTAACCTAATTTAGAATTTCAAAAATACCCAAGCACTTCTAGTGCTGCCATTGAATCTTTAACAAATTTAAACATCTGAACGGATACAAGCTTTCAATCCAGTTGCCGGCAAATAAATCGCACGTTTCTGTTCAAACAGAAACAACTTCCAAGTAAAATCACTTCTAATTTGAAACTTAATACGGCACGCTAAGATTCAATACCAACGTGTCTTGATTCGAGTCACTACCTTTTGCGCTGGGAGAAACAAATATAAATTGTCAGTAACATCATGTACAATATACAAATTGTCTTCGCTAATATTTTCAACTGAATTCCAGCGAAAGCGACGGGATAATTAATTGAAAAGGAATGGAGTACATGTATTGTGATGAAAATATTGAATAGGTTTTAGGCAATTGTTCCACTACCGTCAAGGAAGCGGTGAGCTACCAACTATTTTCTCGCTCAAGGAATGGACAAAATATTGCACCTCTAAAACGACAATGAAACGAATACGACACGGTATAAACAAGACTTTCAAAAATCCCTAAATTTGTTTTTTTTTTTTTTGTTTATTTTTGTGTATGACATGATACAACAAGGTCTATTGTCTTGAAGGACCTAACAGCCCATACTTTGAAAATTTGTACTAAGAGCAAATGATAAAAAGTAATCATCAACATCATCAGCCTACAGCTGTACTACTGGACTGGACATGGGTCTTCCATCTTCCACAACACCCTGTCTTCAGCCCCTCGCATCCATCCGCCGCCAGCGACTCTCTAACGTCATACGTCCACCGTGCCTCAGGACGCCCTACACAGGATAAAAAGTGCATGGGGAAAAATATATTCTTCTCTAATGTTCGTTTTTTCGCGTGCCGTAGAAACAGAATATAAGCCCAATTTTTTATGATTGACAAAAGCAAAAATACCGTGACCAATATTTTATGATAATCTGACTTACGGGCTAAACGGACAATATTTTTTTTAAGATTGGTTTTTGGAGTCTTTTTGTATTTTTTATCTCAACTCCAATTTTGTTACCTTTACCGTGATCCCGTAAAATCCACATCGAAAATACAAGCTGAAACATA
>NC_133477.1:1997135-2095408 GCF_025370935.1 Choristoneura fumiferana | reverse complement strand
TCTGGTGTTTCTGTGCATCCATGTCTCAGTTTGTATTTTCGATATGTAAAGTTTTAGTAAATACGTTCATAGTCCTTGCCTATCTTTTTTTTGCCTTCTAGGTCGAATGATAAATTGTTTTATGATTTCACTTACGTATTACTTCTCACTGAATTGTTTAATATACTGTTCATTCTCATTAATAAAATGTCATCATCATCATCACGTCAGCCGAAAGACGTCCACTGCTGGACATAGGCCTCCCCCTTAATAAAATGTATTAAAATGAAATTGTGCACCTACCTGTGCACCTAACAAAAAAAATACCTTAAAATTGAAAAACGATCTAAAATCATGGATCGAATAGTTTATTTAAGGGGTATGGACACTTTCTAACAAATTGTGCAATACATTTTATGTTGAACAGTAATTTCAAAATCTCTCATTAATATATTTTTTTTCGAAAATACAAACTGAGACATGGATGCACAGAAAAACCAGAAAAAGAGACCATGGGATCGAACCAGGTCCTCAGCAATCCGTGCTGCGTGCTATAACCCTACCCACCGCTGACAGGAATTTACACGAATTTCCTATGCATACATATCTCAGGTTGCTTATTCCACTACGCTACTTATGCAGCAGCACTAGCGACATCTATGTTTCGCTCTCATCGAGAGTCGTCACATTCTTTCGGAACCAACCGCTCACCCAGACAGAGATGTCGCTACTAAGCAATCAAATTATGATGGTTTTTGAGTCTTTTTGTATTTTTATTTCAACTCCAAATTTGTTACTTTACGGGTATCCCGTGAAACCATATCGAAATACAAACTGAGACATGGATGCACAGAAAAACCAGAAAAAGAGACCAGCGCTGGGAATCGAACCCAGGTTTCACGGGATACCCGTAAAAGTAACAAATTTGGAGTTGAAATAAAAAATACAAAAGACTCCAATAATCATATTTTTTTTATTATAAGGTAATTTTTTTCTTATACTAGGAGGTAATAAAATGTAAGTACCGACTTTGTAATTTTTAATCCTTTAGATTCTCAATACTTTATTGCATTGCACATGATGGTTTTACAGGTGGTGTGACTTAAAAACTAGGAGATCACATTCTGTACCCTGTTGGGCGCAAAATTAATATTTTTTAAATGTAAATATTACTATATTCTTTACCGCCCTGCCACCACGTGCGGCCAGCAGCTCACCAAGCGTTTACATTGCGTATTTTGCCAATTAACCACCGAGCGGAGAACAGCCCAACCAACCAATGAACTCAGAATTCGCGCATACAATCGCAGCAGGCCGTTACATTAATTGTTGTCTACCATGATTTAATTATCTCCACTTGTCACCCAAGCCACTCAGATAAAAAAGGGATCTTAAGTTATTTACTCAGATGCGTTCACTTGCAAGTGCAGAGCGCATTGAACTCGATTTCCATCACAGTAATAGCGATAACATCTTGATAGAAATGATTTATAATAAAGATAGCATCTTCAGCATATTGTAACTGTATATTTTGTGGCATAATATTACGAGCGGCAGCCGTGAATTGAAATTGCATAAACACGCGATCTCTATTTACTTTAATCTTAATTAGCATTGAATTTTAATTTTATTATCACTACCGTTATGGTTTTTGTTTTTGTGGGAAATTTGACTTAAGTTTGTTTAACACGAAGCCTGTTTGCGCTATCTTGAGTCAAATGGTTTTATAATAATCGCAAAAAGTATGCTGTTTAAAAAACAAATTTAACTCAAATGAAGCTAAAGGCTTTCCATTTGGAATTTAAATTTTATGTTAGGAAATAAAGATTAATTTAATACACTAACAATCAGAAGCAATTTGTGCAATTTTCGCACGTTCGATACAATTCTAACGGCGATGTCAAAATATGAAATATGTCAATTAATTGGCAATTTTTAAAGAATTCCCTAACCAATTATTAAGAGTTGACATTGACCGAGATAAACCAAAGCTAAAGGCATTAAAAATTTAGTAATTAAGTAATGAGGCAACCTGACTAGCATTATTCGAAAATTCAGCTCTCACCTGTAATCTTAGCCTTGGGGGATAACTAATTAAAATATAGCTTTACTATCAAAAAATATATGAACAATAGTATATATAGAGTTACACCATCTTAGTTTCATTTTGCGAAGATCTCTATGACAGAAGCAGTGATCTTATTTATCTATTATCTATCTAATCTTATGTGTTTAAACGAGCAGTTCTAATATATTTATTAGTTTCAGTGCAAAATAGTCGGCATGTCAAAGTATACGCTGTAAATGACTGTATCTATAAAAATCTAGTATTAGCAGAGCCCTTCTTCTAAGTAAAAGGTAGGTAATTTTATATTAAATAATAAATAAATAAATAAATAAATATCACGGGACAATTCACACCAATTGACCTAGTCCCAAAGTAAGCTTAGCAAAGCTTGTGTTATGGGTACTAAGCAACGGATAAATATAATTATATAGATAGATACATACTTAAATACATATTAAACACCCAGACCCGAGAACAAACATTCGTATTTTTCATACAAATATCTGCCCCGACACGGGAATCGAACCCGGGACCTCAAGCTTCGTAGTCAGGTTCTCTAACCACTAGGCCATCTGGTCGTCAAATATTGGTTGGGATCTATTTTATTTGTTATTTGTTATTGTAGCGGCAACAAATATTCACACTGCAAATGTTGCTGGCCATTTATAACGGTTCTTAAAACAGTCTTTTTAGCTTTTTACTAAATTTGAATTGAATGATAGTTTTTCGACTGGCGAAATCTCGCTAGATGGCGTTAGTGTCGTGAGGTCCGTTTGAGGTTTCAGTCTTGCTTCCTCTTTAGCTCTTTAGGCTCTTTTAGATATTTATCCAATCACAAGCGTGACAGAAATGGCAAACGGAATTCACGATATTAACGCCATCTAACGATATTTTGCTTGTCAAAGAACCCTCATTAATTAAGATACAGCCCTGTGGCAGACAGAAAAATAGACGGATATGTCTATGATGTAGCTAAATTTTTAGGGTTCTGTTTGCCACAATTTGGGTACGGATTCGGGTGTTTGTTGTGATGTAGTGTGTTTTTTTATGTCAATAAAATTAAATATTGCGAGTTTGGATCCCAATGCCATGTCAGATTTCTGAAAAGTGTTCCGCAGTTCGGCCATTTTAGGCGACGTTAGTACGCAAAAGGGATTGGATTATTTGTTTATATTACTAACCTTGGCATCCTTACTCAGAACTGATTAAATAATTTGACGTTACATTATCTAAGTATGACTGTATCTAAACCAATAGGGCAAGGTTTTCAACAAAACATTAAGCAGCATTATTGTTTTTGGGTATATCTTGAGTTATCGCACTTTCTTCAAAGATATAATGCTATCGCGCCAGTATCAAATTATTATAACTCCAGTGCGAAATAGTTTCAAGGGACTGTCATTCTCATTGTAATTTAATAATATAGTGAGTTTATCGTTCTTATCCATTTAGATATTGAGATAGCTTAATCAACACAATACTAAACTAAAAATTATTTGAGATAAAACTATTTTTTATTGGGACGAATAACTATATAAATGAATCCTTTTTTCCCTTGGTCAGGTCTTAACTTAAAGTTTTCTTACATTTTGTTGAAGGTTCTTACGAAAAAAAAACAGTTACGCAGAAAATTAACATGAAAAAAAAACTTGTCAAATGTGTAAACTTTTCTAATGTAACCCGTTTATTTAGCCCGTTAGTGCCCCACTGCTGGGCAAAGTCAAATATAACCTATGCTGCTAGGATTAGAGACATAAATGTTTTAACGTACCTACGTACCACGATCAAATCGAGGACGTTCTGAAGAAAGGTCGGGTCAGGAGTACTCTAAACCGGCGTGCATGCATGAAAAGATTGATGAACGTAGAGGAAGCTAGAGTTGTATGCCAGCCAGCAAATGGAAGGACGTATTTAGTGCCTACCCCGTTGGGAAAGAGGCGTGATTTAATGTATGTATGTTTTTATGCAATAATTTTTGGGGAATTTTTTGTAAATCCCGGAATTTCACTACAATTCCCACGCCTAATGGTTTAGGTACGCGTGCGAAGCCCCGAGTAAAGCTAGCTCAAGTATAAAACTTCATCTTTGTAAGTTCTTCTTCTTCTTCTTCTTCTGCGCGTTTTCGCCCACCGTTGGGCATACGCCTCTCCAGCCTTTCTCCATCCGGATCGACTGTCCGTCCGTCTTTGTAAGTTATAGGGTATTATTAATATATTTAACTTTTTTTTTTCAAAATTCCAATTTTATTTTTATATAAAATAAACAAATACAAAACTTTTAAAGCAATTTCATAACACTAAGATTAACCGCAGCATTGGAAACGCTTAAAAAATATTGGGACTGCAGTGTTTTCAAGTTTTCTAAAAGGTTTGGGGAAGTTGTATGATGACTTGATGACTGTATTATGAGCATAGCAATGATGCGATCCATTGCGGTTGAGTTTAGAAGAATTTGTAATCATACGAGGATCCTGTTTGATCTCAATATTTTTTTTTTTTTTTTTTTTTTTTAAGTAGCCTGTATAGTGTCCCACTGCTGGGCAAAAGCCTCCCCTCTTGACCTCCACAACTCTCGTTCTGACGCAATGTCAGGCCAGTCCTTTGCGTACGTGTCCAGATCGTCCCGCCATCTCCTTCTCGGTCTGCCTCGATGTCGCTGGCCGTTCTCCGGCACCCACCAAGTAACTGTGCGAGCCCACCTTTGTGGGTGCATGCGACAGACGTGTCCAGCCCAGTCCCATTTTAGCTTAGCAGTCTTTTTCCCAACGTCGGTTATGCGTGTTTTTGAGCGCAGCGTGGTGTTCCGGATTCTGTCCATCCGTTTCACACCTAATATGCTACGCTCTATCGCTCTTTGGCAAACCTTAAGTTTGGACTTTTGATTCTCAGTCAGGGACCATGTTTGTGCACCGTAGGTTAGGACGGGCAGGATACACATGTCGACGAGTTTTCGCTTAAGTGTTATTGGAAGGTTTCCCTTCATAAGCTGTTTCATGGACCAGT
This sequence comes from Choristoneura fumiferana, assembly GCF_025370935.1. NCBI lineage: Eukaryota > Metazoa > Arthropoda > Insecta > Lepidoptera > Tortricidae > Choristoneura > Choristoneura fumiferana. The sequence goes on along the minus strand of NC_133477.1, from coordinate 2,090,359 downwards.
AGCTCTTCCAGGTGTTTTCGACTCGTCTTTCGACTTCTTTATCTTGTCGGTTGCTGAAAGAGACTACTTGGCCCAAGTATATATACTCGTCAACATATTGTATTTTCTGCCCATCTACCGAGATCCGTCGTTTCGTGCTGTTGGTCATAAGTTGGGTCTTTGACCTATTCATCGCTAGTCCAATCTTAAGGCTTGCAGTGCTCAGTTCTTGCAGCATTAATTCGAGGTCTTGGGCTGTTTGGGAAAAAAGGACGATGTCGTCAGCGAACCGGAGATTAGTTAATCTCTTGTCACCAACAACTATGCCCCTGTTTTCCCATAAGACTGCTAAGCTTTTAAAGAGTTCTTCGAGGGCGCTGGTGAACAGTTTGGGAGACAGCGGGTCGCCCTGTTTAACACCTTTTTCGATAGGAAAAGACTGACCTGAAGTTTGGAGCTTGATATCTGCTGTGCTATTGCTGTAAATGGATTGAAGGAGATTGATGTATATGGGCTCTATATCTTGGTTACGTAGGGATGTAACGATTGCAGAGTGTGTTAAGCTGTCAAATGCTTTTGAGTAGTCTACGAACGCAAGATACAGAGGGACATTGAACTCGTTTACTTTCTCTATTATTTGGTTTAGAGTGTGGAGGTGATCGGTGGTGGAAAACCCGGGGCGAAACCCGGCCTGCTCTACTGGCTGGTTCTTGTCCAGTTGCCCGGCAATGCGACGCTCAATGATTTTTATAAATGCTTTATAAAGGTGAGAAGTTAGGCTTATGGGACGATAGTTGCCAATGTCGCTTTTATCACCTTTTTTGTGCAGAACTACTATATTGGAATGGCAAAACATAGGTGGCAATTGACCAGTAAATAATATTGTATTAAATAACTTTGTGATGTAGGGTAGTAGAACTGATTTTCCCAGCCTCAGCGCCTCAGTAGTGACACCATCCGCACCCGGGCTTTTTCCGTACGACATAGTTTTAAGGACGGCGTTAACTTCATCATTAGTTATCAAGGGGACGGAATCAGGACGGAAGCACTCGAAATTAGGACTCTCTTTGGAATTATCTGAATATAGTGATTTATAAAATTGGGTGCATATATCAAGAACTTTACTACGATTGCGGTGATGTGTGCCATGCTCATCCTTTAAACTAGTTATCCATGATTTGGATTTCGAAATTCCTTTCTTGGCTATTCTGAGAGCACGGTTCTTAATTAGGGCCTCTTCAACCAATTGTGTGTTGCAACGTCGGATATCTTTTCTTATGTTACGCTTTACTCGTCTGTCAAATATGCTATACTCTTTTGTTCCTCTTTCCATTTTGCTTCTCTTATCTAATAGTTCTTTAGTTTTTTCCGTCAGTTTTTTAAATTTTGTACTTTCTTTTTGAACACTATTACTAGCTCGTTGAATTCCTGCAATAATATTTTTATATAGAATCTCGACATCGTTAACATCCATTTCTAAGGTAGAGAAGTGATTTGTTAATTCCAAATTAAATTGAGTACTATTATTTAATATGGTAGACCTATCTAAATTCTTGATGCGATGGCTAAATAAGGATTTTCTGTGGATTTTTAAATTGAAAAAGAGTTTGGCACGTACAGGTCGATGGTCTGAGCTGAATTTAATCCTGTTAATTATTCCTACATCTTTTATTATTTTTTGATTAGAAGTGAGCACATAATCAATTTCATTCTTGGTCCTGCCATCTGGGGAAACCCAGGTCCAACGCCTCTGATCTTTTTTGTGGAAGAAGCTGTTACTAATCTTAAGGCTCTGTCCAAAGGCAAACTGGATTAAACGAGTACCACGCATGTTTCGGGTGCCTAGCCCATGTGGCCCGATGACGTCTTCGTTATCCAATTGTTGCCTTGTGCCGACCTTAGCGTTGAAATCACCGAGAACTATATTCCAAGTGCTTCGGTGTTCATCACAAGCCCTGTTCAAGAGATCGTAAAACTCCTCCAGTTCATCATCAGTGTGAGTTGATGTTGGGGCATACGTTTGGACGAGAGTTAAAGTGTGTTTTTCTGTAATTTTAAATTTAAGAACTGCGATCCTCTCAGAATACCCAATAAATTCAACAATGTTGTATTTCCACTTCTTTGCCACCAGAAACCCGACCCCATACAGTCCACCAGTGGTTCCAAAGTGATAGAAAATGTCAGTATCGTTCTCTATAGTTTCCTCGCCATTTCTTCTCACTTCAGAAAGGCCTACAATGTCCCACTTAATGTCTTCGAGTGCGTTCTGAAGTTCAACAAGACGCTCGTCTTTCACCAGTGTTCGGACATTGTAGGTTAGGTACTACATTAAGGAAATCAGAGTCCATTTTGTTATTCGCTTTCGTCGCTTTGTGGTGAGGTATTCTTGTCGCCCGGGGATTCTTCGCACCCCTGGTTCCAAGGTCTCTCCGGCTACCACTATCACCGAAGTCCCTGGAGCCGCCGGGCACTCGGGGCCTACACGGGGAGTTGCTCATTTCATGAGAGGGGGGTTGGACCATAAGCCCACCGCGCTGGTCCAGTGCGTGTTGGTGGGTCGTCAGAGCCTCGTCTGTTGTTTGGCAGGGTGCACCACGTGCAGGTGAGGTTGACTTGAGGCCCGTAAGATGTTGTATGGACCCCCTTACACCCCTAAATAAATACTTACTTAAATACATATTATCATCCAAGACCATTCGTATTATTCATACAAATATCTGCACCGGCCGGGATTCGATTCGAACCCGGACTCAAGCTTCGTAGTCAGGTCTCCACTTAGCCATCCGGTCGTCAAAATACATTTGTCAAATGAAACCTTTTTGAAACGAATTATGTACGTTTTGTTTAGACAGTAGTGGAGCAGTATTTCCAAGTAAATCTTCTACCATTATACTCGTATAATATAATGTTACCCTCACAGCATTACCTCAAGTACAATACATTATTCAGATCCAAACAACAACAATAACGTTATACATAATCAATTTACGCAAACAATTAATATCGATACCATTGACATACTCGTGCTCTGTCAAGCGCTCAACGGGACCCACCTAAGTGATTCCATTAAGTCCCCTTTCGTCTCATTTACCTCGGAACCCTAAACTTAAACAAAGTAACACCTAAAGCCCAACACAATCCAATATATACCTTAAAACTAAACACCCACATTGTACAGTCAGTCACGTGGTTCGATTAGAAAATTTGAAGGTTCGATTTGTGTTGGCGTTATTTTGAAGTACCGGTGGAATTGTGTTCAGTTCTTGAGTTTGGTGCTAGGGAAAATTGGACTTTGAATGTTGGTTGTAAATTGTTAGTTGTTAGTAGGGAAATTAAATTGGAATTACTATATGATTTAACAAAAGGCTGTGTGCTAAAGTTTTAGGTCAAATTTGGCTAATATTATCACACTCGTATTTACCTGCGACTTCTCATGCGTAGACCATCAGATGCAGCAGTTGAATCGAAATTTCGAGATTTCATTAAATTCGTGTAGGAATTCCTCAAAGTTACATTTGAAATTTTATCCCGATCCTGGAAGACTTTTGAGTTAAAACCGGCCAAGAGCATGTCGGACACGCCCGAAATAGGGTTCCGTAGCCATTACGAAAAAATTAAGTAATATTTTTCGAAGGATTCGTATTTTATAGGGAATCTTCCAAGTTTAGGTATATTTTATACCTTAGGCTGCTATTTACTCTTAAACTACCAATAATTCTCAAGCAAACATTAGCCGTTATAGTTTTCCTTGAAAGTTTGATATACTTACTACTTAACATCCTGAATTTTTTAAAAATTTTTGCACCCACCTGTTTAGATTTTAGAGGGGCGGACGCTCAATTTTAATGAAAATTTGCACTTTAAAGTTGAATATTTCGCAAAAAAATCACTGAATCGAAAAATCATATTATCAAACCCCTAATGGTTTTAAAAGACCTATCCAACGATACCCCACACTATAGGGTTGGATGATAAAAAAAAATCTTCCTGTTACAGAGGCTCGAAGTTCGTTTACGCCGATGATATAGCGTTAGTGGCTCAGAGTAGAGATTTCGAGTCTGGAGCACAGACGCTATCGGCGGACTTGGATGCACTGGCACTTATTTCGGTTCGTGGCGACTCATACCTAGCCCTTCTAAAACAGAGGTCTCCTGCTTCCATCTCAATAACCGTATGGCCTGTCATCGACCGAACGTATGTTTCAACGGAGAAGCGTTGAGACACAATCCCCTCCCGAAGTACTTGGGTGTCACACTTGATAGTCTCTGACATACAGAGAGCATCTGGCTAAGCTATCTCAGAAATCGCAACAAGAAATAACCTAATCCACAAACTTTGTGGTACGAGCTGGGGAGCGTCCTGCCGAGTGCCTCCGAACATCAAGCTTAGCTCTCGTGTACTCAACTGCGGAATACTGCGCGCCGATTGGCTCAGAAGTTCTCATACGAGCAAAGTGGACGTTAAGCTCAACGAAACCATGCGCTGCATCTCTGGCACAATTAAAACTACACCCGTCCACTGGCTGCCGACGTTAAGCCAGAGCTCCGCCGTCACTCCGCCGAAGCCAGGCCCTAAAAAAGGAAGCCGCAAAATCACCAGTAACCCAGCGATGCGGCTCACAATGAATTTTTCCATCGGCCTCCGCAGCGGTTGAAGTCTCGAGACCCCCCGTGTATCGCAGCCCAAAGCCTTGACAAGTTTGACCTAGTGGATAGCTGGAAAAAACAATGGGCTGTGGACACAGCAGGAAGAAATGCTCGCAACATTGATCCGACCGCCAAACCAACGGGATTCGACCTTCCCCGAAATCTTTGGTGCCGCCTAACAGGCTGAGAACTGGCACGGCCGCTGCAACTATCACCTGCACAAGTGGGGGTGGAGGGAGTCTCCACTCTGTGAGTGCGGGGAAGAGGAGCAGACAATGGAACACTTCATCATGCGCTGCCCCTTACACTCCTATCCTGGACCCGCCGAAGACTTGGATGCACTAACACCTGATGCAGTTGCGTGGCTTAGTAGTTTAAGTATTTTGCTCTAATGCCTATATTTATAAAATGCCATACGATTAAATAAATAAATAAAAAAAAAATCACCTCCACTTTACGTCTAAAAAAAATTTTTTTGAATTTTTTATTGTACCAATTACAGCTCTCTAGCATTGATGGTCCCTGAGCAAAGCCGCGGACGGACAGACAGACAGACAGACAGACAGACAGACAGACAGACAGGCAGACAGACATTGCGAAACTATAAGAGTTCTGTTTTTGCCATTTTGGCTCCGGAACCCTAAAAGTAACCTGTGTGTTATTCCAGACATCCAGTTTTCTACATTTTCTACATACCAAATTCGTGGATCCTTAACCTTAAGGAGTAACAACGGAGGAACAACGGACTTGGAGGAGGCCTATATCCAGCAGTGGATGTCTTTCGGCTGACATGATGATGATGATAAGTAACAACGGACACACACACATAATCACAAATTTTCGCATCTCTAAAATTAGTATAGAATGGTATCCAGAAATAGCAAGTGTAGTACAGTTTACTCCAATTAATGACGTATAAAATAAAATCTATACATTAACAATGACTAATGACAGATCATGCGCTTTTTTGGCAGTGGAATCTCAATAAAAAATACGGTAAAGTAGATAGGTGTCGCTGTAGTTCGTAGTACAAACAACGAACAATAGAAAATGGCTACACAAGGAATCATATAAGTTTACGAACAAAATTCTCATACCTACTATTAAACACATCATTTTACAACAACAATTATACCAATTAAGTACAAAGAACTCGTCCTCATTTGGCGATTTCTCTGTACTGTCATCAAGATTCTTTGAACGATGCAACTCGAGTTGTACTTATACACGCTCACTGCAGACATAAGACTGGATCGTTATCTATTTCCTTTTCCCCGGCCATTCGACCTCCATCATTACTCACACAAAGCTATAAAGTGTTCCGTCCATTCGCATAGCAACCGATTGATATAAATTGATCTAATTTAATTCCTATCAATGGAAAAAAGGGTTTAGGAATAGTTTGCTAGTTTGGTGCTGTGTATTGAGCAGTTTCTAAGGATAAATGAAATACAGGTTGGAAAAAAGATGGGCCTTGGAGGAAAACTGTCTTTAATCCCTTAGTTAGCTCATTTTACTTGAAGAAAACTTTCTTTTATTTTTAAAAAGAAACAAAATTGCATTCAAAGATTATCTGAAAATTTCGTGTTTCGCCTGTAATTCGAACCACCAAAAAAAAAATAAACACTTTATTTTATTACACTAATCGATAGGACTATTTTTTAGTATACGCAGTGTGGGGTCAAATAATAATAATAATATCACGGGACAATTCACACCAATTGACCTAGTCCCAAAGTAAGCTTAGCAAAGCTTGTGTTATGGTACTAACTAAGCAACGGATAAATATAATTATATAGATAGATACATACTTAAATACATACTAAACACCCAAGACCCGAGAACAAACATTCGTATTTTTCATACAAATATCTGCCCCGACACGGGAATCAAACCCGGGACCTCAAGCTTCGTAGTCAGGTTCTCTAACCACTAGGCCATCTGGTCATAAGGTGGATACATAGACAGACAGGCCTAAAAAATTAAGATTTTCAGACAAAATGGTATTACCATACCGCTATGCCAGCAGTGCAGGTTTCTGGGCTTCACACTACATCCAAATTTGAATTGGAAGAATCACGTTGACTCCCTATGTGGCAGGTTAAGCAGTGCGGCCTATGCTTTGCGCAAATTAAAGCCCATTCTGGCAGATGGTGCACTAAAGCAGGCATACTTTGCGTATTTCCACTCGTTGCTTTCGTATGGTACCATACTATGGGGAAACTCCACGGACTGTGAGCGCGTAATGGTTCTGCAGAAGCGGGCAGTGCGGGTTATTGCCGGTATCAACCAAAAGCAGTCGTGCAAAAAAATATTCACAGAACTTGGTATCATGACCTTATCTTCGTTGTATTTGTTTCAAGTTATTATGTATACGCGCACAAACATATCTAACTTCAGTCGAATGGGCGTAGCTGGTAAAGATCACTCGCAGCACGGGTCGCTTACGGGCAGTCCTCATAGAATGCATTAGCGGAAAAAAAACCGCGCGTTATAGGGCCCCAAATACTATGAACACCTACCCTCACACCTAAAAAGCGAAAGGAACGATGAAACGTTTAGCCGTCGACTAAAAGACCTTTTGTTGGAAAAAGCGTTTTATTCCGTAAATGAATTTATGAATCTGACATTTTAATTTTATTGTTTTAAATGTGTTATATTATTTCTTGTTTTTATTTATTGTTTTACATTGACATTTAAATGTGTTACTCAATTATTAATCTTAAATATCCTTGACATTTATTTCTTTATATACATTTCAATGTGTTTTCAGTCTGACGATCCTTGAGGAGAACCAGTCTAATTTTAATTGTTTACATTCACATGACATGCTTAGAATTTTTATTTTTTATAATTATTACTAATCATATTACCTTTGACGATTTCAATACAAATTCTTATAACTGACATTTATGTAAATTAATAATGTAATGATGTATTGAATGAATAAATAACTAAACTAAACTAAACTATGACAGATCCTATATAAAGTGATCCTATGAGGGTTCCCTTTTTCCCTTTGATTCTTTCAGTATTTTAATAAATATACACTTGGTTCGTGTAACCCATTAGCTATTCTTGTTTCATACTTCCCCCCGGCCCAAAGGGACTATCGGATATTTCTTTTTATTTATAAGAATCGTTAATCTCTAACTTTTCTCTAATCGGCAACGACGTAGTATACGATCGATCAGTAGTCCAAGTGTTAATTAAAGAGCCTCAAGGAACAGTGTTTCAAAGTCAAAGTCAATCTTTATTCAATTTAGGGTCTAACAATGAATAATAAATGACAAAATCTACCACCGGACCGGAAAAACTTCTGCTGAGAAGCCCTCGGCAAGAAACTCAACGAGGTTTTTTTTTTCATCATTGTCATTTGATTGTTAGTCTAATTTAGTAGATGGTGAATGAGCTATGATGGAGTCCTAAACGCATCAGCCTTATGCGGTGGTGGTGGTAATTGAGTTTGTGTGAGTGTGTGTGATGTGATTAACACATAACCTATATTATCGTAAGGTCGCGGGTGAGCAAATTAATTGTTCACAGTTCATTAATATGGACATCCACAAAGTAACGCCTGATATTAAACAACATGTCGAGCTAAACTCGTTTAATATTAGTGAGTCGCACGGTAGTTTCATGTCTGATACAATAAACTAGTTAGAACACTGCTCTTACTGTAGCACTGTGCTCCAAGAATACCAAAGTTAGATTACAATGACTTCACTATTTAGCGTCCACGGTAATAATTGAGTTCGTCAACTATTCCCAATCCCATTCAAGCAACTTGGTCATCGTGTCGGCTATTTGTTGACGGTACCGCTACAATGAGGTAACTTCCGGACTCTTTTGTCTTTAGAGAGATAGGTTGCAACTGGAAGTCTAGTGGTTACAGCTATTTCGTAACCAAACTGTTACAGTCTTGACTTGCACTTGCACTTGCAATTTATTTATTTTTTATTCTCGCTGACTATTTATTATACTTAATAAGATTTATTTATTTTTGTATACATTTGACGATCCTTTTGTGAATTTCTTGTAATTAACTGACATGTGCTTATAATGTATTTTTTCAAAAGGTAATAAATAAATCTAATCTAATCTAATCTTGTGCAAAGATATCGACACGGCAAAGTTACAAAAAAATGTGCACACGACTTTATGCACTTAACATTAAAGTCGTGGATACATATTTTTGTAACTTTGACATAGACATTCACATAACTTTACTTCGACATGAAACTTAAAATAATAATACACAATTTACAGAAAAAAATATATTTGATGATGTCGAAAAGGGACTTGACTCGGCATTATGCTGCAGTAATTATGTGCCTACTATAGCGCTGATTTTCAGTCAAGGCACCTAATTTCTTGGACTGGAATCAGCACAAATAAGTTTGTGTAGGAAAAATGTAGGGACAATAAGTAAAAGTAAAATAAATTGGCAGTGTCCATATCTTTGCACGTGACTGTAGGCGCAGCCGCTTTTTTGATGAATAGGTACGAAGTGAAATAAAGCAGAGTAAAGCTTTATTTGCGAAAGTGTAAACAGACTTGGAGATGGTTTGTGGCACGTCCCAATGCGGCAAGCTTGTATTTTCATCGGAGCCAATAGGATGTGCTTTTATTTGAATAGGATAGTATATCACTTACACTATCAATTACACTCACAGAAGCAGGCGCACTTAGCCACATTATGGGTCTTGTTTGGTCACCGGTGGCGAAGGAAGACAATGAGAACGACACTACATGGACCTGGGATCATATCTGTATGAAAATGTAGAAGTCAAGAGGACCACTGCCAAGATGGTATTATCATCATATCAGCCTTTAGGACATCCACTGTTGGACTTAGGCCTCCCCCATAGACCTCCATTTGCTCGTTTGTAAGCGGCCTGCATCCACCGTGAATCCGCGGCTTTAACCAGGTCATCCGTCCATCTCTTTGTAACATGTCCTACGCTGTGCTTGTCGATCCGCGGTCTCTATTCGAGAACTTATCCGTGCTATATGGCCTGCCAGGCCACTTCAATGAGCTAATTCACAGTAGCCAAACTGTAGGACATTAATATAAACTAAGAAATACAGTAGACCCTGTATTTCCAATGTCCGTTTTTCAACCGTAAGCATAAAATCTAATTCCAATAACGACTCGACCTTCTGTCAGCGTAATAAATTCGAATTAGACCTTTTCAGGCCGGCCCTTGATGGATATTTATGCTTGAAAGGTAAAAATACAAAACAGAATTACTATTTGTTTCGTCACAATTGCGACTGGCAAAAACTCTGCAGTTTCTTTTTTTCTTCTCTTAGTATATGGATAATTTATGGACATTACGTCACCCATTTAGAGGGGGGGAGACGTGTGACAAGTTGACTAAAAATGGTCAAAATTTGTGTGACGTACTTTATGGATCCAGGCACCTCAAAAGTATATCGTCTCCCTATTGGCTACTACTTTAATTTAGATAGGTAGGTAGTTACTGATGCTATGAGTTGCTTAGACGCATTAAAATAATATTAAGATTTATAACTTTTTGATAAAAATGCTATTTTAAACGCAATATTTTTTGTGTGTACCTACTGAGTGTACTTTCTAGTGAATTTACTTGCATTGTATTATTATTTAAACTTCATACTCCAGCAATGTCAAAAATCGTTCTTGGGTTTTCTCCTGCGGAGACAGTCCTGACCAGACCACCAGAATTTCACCAACAGATCATTTTATCGTCATTACACAATTTAAGTATGCTGAATTTCAGCTCAATCGAGTTTCGAGTTTTAGTGTTCTTTCACCTTAATACACGCACATTATGGTAATTATAATTAATTATAATATCGTCGACGTAGCGTGATGGTCTAGTGGAGTAGCAGGGGACTTGAAATGGTATCCAAATACCATCTAAAGATTGAGCCCGATCAAATTTAACTTATTTTTAAAAGGTTTTATTTAACTTGTAATGTATGTATATATGTATGTGCGGGTCCAATCTTGCATGTTAAATTTTACCTACTTCCTGTAGGTAGTCGGATTGACTTGAAATTTGGCATTCTTATGTAAATATTATATATTAGGTATAGGTATACTATATTATATCACGAGATCAATTCACACCAATTGACCTAGTCCCAAAGTAAGCTTAGCAAAGCTTGTGTTATGGGTACTAAGCAACGAATAAATACAATATGGTGACAATACAATAATCTGGTAATGAGATCCTGGTGATCCAACCAGAATCGTCTCTGCAGGACGGAACTCCTCAACAGTTAATGGCATCCACTTGAAATTTGGTATAGAAATGTAGTTTGGATGACAATGCAAGTACAGTCAGCAAAAAGTACAGTCAGCATAAAAGCTTGTATTAAAAATGAAATTTTTAGCAAAATACTTGTTAAGTATATTTTTCTTATGTTATTGGTAGCGAAACGCAAAATATAAGAAACAACATGATTTAGCAATAAAATAATCCCGGGTGAAACTCGGTTGCCCAGGTAGTACTCAGCTAATAAAGTAACAATAGGCTAGCGTTTCATAGCAGTAATTAGTGAGATTGGCGTTCTTTTGTTTTTGCTTTTTTCGTTGTGTGGAGTGTATATTGTACTATGTAGTAATACTTCAGTTTTTCTCATTAAAAAAATGAATCTTTCACGTGAATGCCTACTGTGTAATATTTTGGTGCAAGAAGACTTTGTTTTATTTTCAAAAGTAAGTAAATACATACCTAATACCGCATTCAGAGATTTTCTAAAAATGACCTGCTTCGACTGTGAACCGACTCAAATGTGAAAAAAATCCGCAGTTTTATAATGCCAATCGAAAAAACGGTTAAATAAATCCTCTTAAGTAACATAGTAAATTTAAATAACCCTAATAACCCTAGTGCAGGCAAGTGTGTTACATAGAATTTTGTAAAACATAGTATCATTTATTATTTTGTACTGCAAATTATTGTTTTTTTTATTATTATTATTAAATAAATTGCAGCCGCTAGTATTGAAAACATGCAGGTATTTTTATGCAACATTAAAAAAATTATGTGAGTTTTTAGAATACGGTATTTGACTATTTTGTATATGTTTTATAAATTAAAAATTCACAATGCTTGATATCGAATAGAGAATCAATTTTTAAGCTACCTTTACAAATAACAAAGTTATGAGGGTTTGAAATTCAAGATTAGACAGAGAAAGACATACTGGCATGTGACGTCACACGCCAGTACCGCCATACTTGCTGCATAGAGAAAAGCGTTTGAGAAAGAGACGGGTATATAGATTTTTCAAAAAATCACTATAAATCCAATTTTCAACCGATTTAAGTTTTCTCTTCGCTAAACATTGTCTGTATATCTATATTTTCATAATAATATTAAGATATGACAAATTCAGGAGTTGTCAAATACCGTATTCCCAAGATTATTTTAACGAAATCCGGTAATTTCAATTCAAATTGTTACTAAGGTTTCCGTAGGACTAATGGTTTTTCGGGTAAAAGCATAATATATTTTTAATCGAGGGACTAAAATAAGCCAATAACTCGAGGTAGTTCTATTTATCCGAGGGTTTATATTGACTTTTAGTCTTTTGCTCTTTGCTCGACATCATAATTTTCACTATCACTTGACAACATAGTGAGAATAATAAATTTATTTTCATCGTTTATGATTTACGCTCTACAACAATTTCAAAGTTTTCGCGGTAAGTGTTTTTTTCGAACCAGATAACAGATATAACACAATCGCATCGGTGAAATGGTCCATACACAAACTGGAATAAATATAATGGCGCCACCTTCTATGCGGAAAAAGCATAGACCAAAGACCACGTAGACTAGGAACGTAACATTTTCGTCATCTTATTTTATGCCAAAAACTAAGCAAGTACGCTGTTTGAGTTTATATAAGTCACTTCAATTAATTACTTTTACTCTCTAGGGACTAAAGTTCTCACTTTACTCCCGCCTCGTAAGGCTATATTGACCTACCTTTAGAGCATGAGAAGTGAAAAAATTATTTCAAAACACATATCAGCCGTAGTTCACGTAAATTACGATATTTAGACAGTATATATTTTTTGTAACCTGGAACCTATATCCTTTAAGAAGGTATATCGATTTATGCCGTGCCGTCACCGCCACAGCATCCATTAAACTCGTACGTGACCGATACACAGCCATTAGCACCTCGCAGAGCAATTTACACCAATATACGTACCTTTAGGACCTACAAAGGCACAGGGTAAGATGTAACTTGCGAACCGATTTCGTCTTTTACGATAAAACTTTGTAATAAAATAGAGGTGTTTTAAACGTTAGTGATTTTCTTTTTATTGCCACGAACCACATTAAATAAGATTTCATACAAAATCAAAGTTTTTAATTGTGATAATAGGCGTCGGCGTCAGCATATGCTGCTGGCGCCAGCCAATGAGGAGCGACGCCAAGCAGCGCTGTTTTTCAGCCGACACCCCTCTCAGTATCCTACAGTACTGCCAGATGCGGACTAAAAGTTAGATTTTGTATATTAACAAAAAAAATAACAATAAAACATGCAAAAGTAAAATTAAAAAGTAAAAGAGAAATAAAATATGTTAACAGGAAATTATAATGTTAACAGGAAACTAAAGTACATATGTTGTATTTTTTAAAGTATTAACCTTAGCGGTCCCCCGACACCGACGACGCTTAGATAAAAAAATATTACTAGATACTTAGGCAAAACTTGCGGGGAATCAGCATAGTCCCCGCGGGATAGGGATAAATGAATTCTTTGCAGATGAAGTCGCGGGCAACAGCTAGCTAGTGCATTATTATTTTTTACTTTTTAGTTGTCTTTTTAGCGGCGTGTTTTTTGGGCTTTTGTATTTTTATTTTTGGGGGCGTTTTTTTATATCGGGGGTTTTTAAATTTTAAATTTAAGTTTTTTTATTTCATGTGTATTAAACTGTTTTTTTTTATTGTACAAGTGTGTTGGATATCCTGGCTGCAGCATCAGCTCATCTTGTTGCCACTATTGCATTGTATGTAGAATTAAATACTAATCAAAAGGAATCAAACACGACATATCTGCTATTATTTTTTAAGAGTATACTGGTGTGCTGGATATCCTGGCTGTAGCATCAGCTCGTAGTGTTGCCACCATTCCATTCTATGTAGAATCAAATATTGATCAAAACGAATCCAAACACGACATTATGTGCTATTATTTTTTAAAGAGTGTAAGTACTAGTGTGCTGGATATCCTGGCTGCAGCATCAGCTCGTAGTGTTGCCACCATTCCATTCTATGTAGAATCAAATATTGATCAAAACGAATCCAAACACGATATATCTGCTATGGTTTTACCAAGAGTTTACCTACTAGTGTTCTGGATATCCTGGCTGCAGCATCAGGCCGAGAATTCCATAATCTTGCGTAGTTATATAGCATATATGGGTGTTTCAAGTTTTAGGTCCCAAATATGTTTGTAAGTAAAGTAAATACCCGTTATGCGTCTAAGATTCCTACCGCAGCGAGCAAAAGAGCTGATGATATTGAAACGGCTGAACCGATTTTGATAAAACATGTCTAAGAACCATTGCTAGAAAACCTGCTTTCAAATAAAAAAAAACGCATTCAAATCGGTCCACCCGTTAAGAGCTACGGTGCCACAGACAGACACACATAGCGGTCAAACTTATAACACCCCTCTTTTTGTATCAGGGGTTAAAAATGACCAAGTGCGGGTGATTCGCGTAACGAGTGTTGGTACTATTCGTGATCAAGTGCGAGTAGTTCAAAGGACTCGCATTGCTAGGCAAACTTGATACGCATTACTTCAGTGTACTACTCGTGACCACGGCCACTGTAATGTGGTCGAAACGTCGAGGTAAATATTACTCTTGTGTTAGCGTGATAGCGTCCCGTTTGTGATTTTTAATTATTGAACTCACAAGGCACTTAGGACGTTCCAAAAAAGTAAATTTAGGTAGACACAATGTTTTAGACTAATGAGGTCATTACTAATTTTATAATTTAAATTCGGGTTTTGTTCCGCATACCTTGATTTTAACACACATAAATCACATAAACCCATCTATAGCCTCCACAGTACACTAACTCAACCAGAGCTCATCTTCAGAGCAACACAAACGTTCATGCTACCAATCTAAAGCCGCGTATCCACTAGAGGCAGCCTCGGGCCGAGCGGCTGCCTCGCTCCGAGGCCGAGACGCTGCCAAAGGCACGGCTCAGACTGAGGCTCCTTTGAGCAGGGCCAAAAAACCGACAAAATATGGCTCGGCTCGCGGTGCTCGGCCTGAGGCTGCTCTAATGGATACGCGGCTTTACGATATTGAAGACGTTGAATTTTTGTTTTATTTCATTGACATACCTACCTACGCATTGATGGACCTCTGCAAAGTAACGCCTGCTTCAATAAATTCTTTAACTATACTGTTTCTCTCACTAAAGTAATTTTCACTCCAATGGCGCAGCGAACTGGTCCTATAAATAGCACAGCAAACAGTGCGATCCCGAAGGCGACGCCGCAAACAAGCAATCAGTGTAAATACTCGTTCGGACACGTCCACCGATATTTGCGGTGCATGACGTCATAACTTGATTAAATCCCTTGCTACAAATTAATACCTATATAAAAGTAGTATGTAAACTCTTTATTGTATAAAAGAAAATTAACAAAATACAATTGACAAACTAGGTAGGCAGGTAGTGTAGGTACTTTTAGAGTTCCATACATACTGGAGAAGAAATAATTTTTTGGAAAATTTTCATTTTATAAAGAAAAATTAAGCTTTTTTAGCTGACTGTACTTTTGTTGATTCTACTTGTAGTGTCACTCAAACTACATTTGCATACTAAATTTCAAGTCGATGCCATTAACCGTTGAAGAGTTCCGTCCTGTGGAGACGATCCTGACCGGACTACCAGGATGTCACTACCAGATTATTGTATTGTCACGCAATTTACATAAGTATACCGAATTTCTGGTCAATCCAACTACTGGAAGTTGGTCGAATTCAACTTCCAAGATTTGATTACAGACAGACAGACAATGACACAGGTGAAACTAAATAAAAGCTTGTAATAATGGAACTCTTATAGGATCACTTTGTAGTCCGTCTGTCTGTTTATTCTTCTGTCAAGACTCTTTTCTCAAGAACCCGTGGAGGTATCAGACTGAAATTAATATCAAAGGTAGGTTTGCTACCCCTTGAAGCAAGCCGATCAGAAGATACAGTCATTAAAAGAAGTCGTTTCCATAAAAAATGTCGTAACTGAAAAACCTATTAGATTCTTCCAGTCTTCTTGGAAACCTTAAATTTGGTGTAAAGGTAACTCTTACAGCGTAACCAATAAAGTAAGTCTAAAAACTATTTTTTTTGTCTGTCTATGACAGTAACTACAGTACCGGCCAAAAATATATATTATCACCTTTATGTTTTTATACCTAAACTTTTTTGGAGTAACCAACATTTGTTATTTTGTAGCATGTAGTATATTAACTAACAGGTTTATTACGCCATGTAATAAGTTTTCTACGAAATAATATAAACAATAAGATGTAGGCACACCATTTTTAAAAAAATTACTACAATGTAACGTTATGTAATTTAACATTACTTAGCCATAAGAAAATTAAAAGTCATCAAAGATGTACCTATTAGATATAGAGGTACTAAATATTTAGTGGCAAAGCCTTTTGCTTCGATTACAACTTAACAACGTCTAGGCATGTGGAGTCTTGAGAGAAATTTTCTATTCCTTCTGAAGTTAAACAAATTTTTGGCTTGCGTTAGTAGGTCTTTTTCCTTTTAATCGTCTCTCCAGCTCTTCCCATAACGATTCTATAATGTTAAGATCAGGTGATTAACTTGGCCATTCCATCGGAGACACGCGACGCCGCATAAACCACTCTTGTACGTTTAACTTTGTGTTTTGGATCGTTATCCTGCTGGAAAATGTAACCGCGACCGATATTTCTTTAATAATGCCTTACTTGTCTAACAAGACTTACGCACAATATTACGATCGACGACAGAAGTAGTGCAACGCGGTCGACCACTTTCTTATTGACTATATTTCGTAGTCTTTAAACGCTTATTATGCTTATAAGGCCATAGGTCAAACTAGGATACCACGCCTAAACTTTGCTTATATAACTACGGAATACTAAAACCTATCACTTGAAAGTGTAGAGGAGGTGGATAAGCCAGGTAGTTGGCGTGTGACAGGGCTCAGAAATAAAATGTGGAAAGTATCTGACACGGAGCTTTATTGACTTTGATGCTTCGGCACAGCAGATGATGATTATATTCTTATAACACGTAAAACGGAGGATTTAGAATTATATAGTAAATAATAGTACGCAGACCGGACACAGAGGTCAAGAGGTTCAGACAGAAGTGACAGATCAAAATCATGTGTTACAATATGCAAGAAAGCGAAACCAGTGATGCCATATCCTTCATGTCCAAATGTAAAGAATGACATTCACTAACAGAAAGAACGTATTTCATTTGTTACCCTTATCATCAAACTTGCCAGCAAAGGATATAAATCTGAATTCGTTGTCACCACTCGTTAGGAGAGACCTTTTTCGTCAAGTTTTAACTTTGGTCATAAAAAGTTCCCCCAAACTTTATGGCCGCGATCGAATCAGGCTGTGATTGGGCCGCAGCCGGAAATGAAGGGTCCAGTAGGGCTCAGCTGTTTAAAGTTTTATTAGGGTACTGTAAAGGATGCTAACTAGACATTTTAGTAAAGCTCTACTTTGGGGAGATCTATGTGAATGGACTTCAAACTGGCTCGTTCCAGAGGAAAGTGAGTGCCCTGCGTGTCCAGTAATAATAAAATACTAAAGATGGGATCGACATGACCTTCATTTGACTTTGAAAACTATGACGTAGACGATCCAAGTTGTACCTACCTTATTCTGTTTCTGTGAAGATTATTTATTCTGTGATTATACAAAATAATACGGGTGGACCCGCAATCTGACATTATTATGACACCTTGACTTTGGCAGTAACTAAAAGAAAAAAAATAATGCTGGTACTCAACATACGCATATACAGCTAAAATTTATGTAATAAGCATTGATGGGGCGATAGTTAACTATGACGTCATCAACCAAAATAGTTTCAATACCTAATTCATTTTAAAAATTATCTAAAGATTTATATTAAAATATAATTATCATAATTGGTTACTAATAATTGACTTTTCTATACAAAAAAGCATTGATATTTTTTTAGACAATCCTAATAGGGAATATTACTGCAATTTTCTGCCGTCAGATTGCAACACTAGCACAAAACCGTAAACAGTTTTTTTAGTATCTTAAGTGTCCGTAGGATGCCATATTATTTCAATTAAATTTTTGGAAATAGAGCTAATCGTTACTATCGATGTAAATATCATGTTGTCTTGTTACTAATAGACAAATATGTAATTTCTTTACTAAAACTCTTTGGTCATGATCCGTCATGGCGACAAAATGTAAAGAGAACTGACGTTGTCATGGCGGTTTGCGCTAGTGTCGCCCCCTGAGCAGAGTTTCGCCTAATATGCCCTATTAAGACGTACTTACCGATTTTTACCTAGTGCCATCCACGAAGACGTGTGATTTTGTCAAAATTAGACATTAATAACATTGTAATAAGAACCATGGCACGCGTCATCGTGAATGACTCTACCTATAAGTTTATACGTACTTATTTAATATACTGGTGGCTCTGTTAACCGAAGATGCTTAAGTCTGTCAAGATGGCTTAAATAACTATAACTTGAAAATCACTCCAATATTTTCGAATAAAGAATCGGCTATGAAGGTCCATGTAATTACTAGCTTGCTTAGTACCCAAGTACAAGCTTTGCTTAGTTTGGGACTAGGTGAATGAGGGCTATCGTTTTTTGTCTCACTAGATAGCGCACTGTTGCGTGAGGTTTTTAAGTGTGGCTTTCAAAGTCTGTTATTACGGGCGTGAAAACAAAGTTTAGATTAAAATCATATTTAATACACCTTAAAACCGTACCATATAAATATCGACCATACCACAGTGTTGCATAGTCCCTGTTTTGTTCGGAAAAAAGGGAGGACAAAGGTTTCCGAAAGACAAAACTGTCTCAAAACACAGACATTCATTGCCCCGGAATGCATATTTGCCATAATTAATTTCAGGTATTGCAAAGTATTCACAAAATTATTCTAATTATAAATAAACCCGCGTTGCTCACCCAAAAACTATGAGATTTGACATTTCGGAGACCTCACGCTACACTAGCGCCTCTAGTGGTGAATTCATACGCGATAGCCCTCATTGGCTCATTTAGTTATTTAACCAATCACGAGCAAACGTCAAATTGCCCTCACGACACTAACGCCATCTAGCGATATTTCGCCACTGTGAAAACCCTCATTGTCCCATGATTTTTATGATTATTATTTTGTTTATATCGATATTGATCACAAAATTTTATATCCGACCTATGTACTCGTACGAGTAGGAGAAGAAACAAACTAATCGGCATACAGAAGATAATTTTCCAAACTAAAATGTAAAGGCCATATTATTTATATATAAAAGAAAGAAGAAAGAAAGAAAGAAAATACATTTATTCACAACACAAGACACAACAATAGTATTAAGTACAAATAGACAACACGTAGGAAAGTAGGTATGTGTCATTGCGGTTGTGAATCGGACACTGGCTCAGCATAATGCTGAAGCGTTAATAATAAACACCCCAGCGCTGATTTTCAGCCAGCACCGTTGGTGACCCTAATGGACCCTAATGGTCTATAAACCTAATGGTCTTGCTAATTCTAATGAATTACCAAGATATTTTTCTAAATTCAAATGAAACGTGAGGTACCGGGTTTAGAAATAAAGCACAGTTTTAATTGAAGTCCCGTTTCAGCGTAATTTAAACAAAATAGTGAGTCTGCTGTATAATTATAGAATTAATTTCATAAAGACCGATGTTTTCTGTGTTTAATAGAGAAATATCCGGTTGTAAAAATTATACGTACCCATGAGTTATTACGGTTTTAGAATTGAGATCCAAATGGTTGACTGCTTGAAGTTGGATTGTGTTTGATATTTTTTTAAACAAAACTATGTTTTTACTTGAGATGTTTTTACAGATGCATTTTTATATTTGTAACTCTTTCACACTAAAAATAGATAATATAAAATTTTTTAAAGGAAACCGATTGCGTAAAAAATTGACTTCTACTTAGTTCGCGCAGCAAGATGGTAATAAATCATCTCAATAGGTAGGTATTATTAACTGTTATAAGCCAACACTATTTATTTAATGAGTTTAAGTTTGATTTGCATTGTCACTCGGAACTATTATTACTCATAAGTTGAGCATAATTTTCGTACTCTTTTGTTAAAACCCTTTATTTTGATGTATTTTGTCCATGGCTATATGAAGGTCTTGGGTAAATGATTCGTTGTATGCTCTTGTTGTACAATCTACTATTTTGTTTGGTATTTTGTATTCTTACCTTTTTTATTTTTTATCTGTTTTGTGTTGTGTCTTTAGCGAATCAACGGGGCAATGCGACAAGCATTTTTGGTTTCCAAAACCTAGACCGACGCAAAGGTTTTTGAGTTTAGGATTTAATGACGAAGTACGTTGCGAGTCTGGAATTTGCTTTGTTGACAAAGCCTGTTGCGGAAATCGGTTTGTTCTGATAATACCTATACAAGGTAGGCCCTGTAACAGGAGTAAAAAATTGAACCACAGCTGCCACTCTTTATCTTGAGCTAATTTTATTATAGTTTAAAGTTTAATTGGACCAGCAACGTATTGCAAAATCCGTCATTTTGTTACGTGACAGGCGATGTCATTTAGGCTATTGGATGCCGTACATTGAAAATACCATTTAATTCGTTCGGAATAAACATAATGATAAAATTACTTAATTTTTGAAAGTTGCAGAACTAAATTAGTTACATTTGAGTAGCAGAACCTGGGTTTTATACAGGGCCCATCGTATGATTAGTTCACCTGACGAAACCTGCGCTGTAGATGTGGTCTTTCTAAATTATGTTTTTTTGCTATTAAATAATTAAAGACTCAAAATCTTTTATTCGTTTGTGCCCCGAACAAACTTTTTTCATTATAAGGCTCCGTCTACACTTAAGCAGGAGTCCGGATAGCGCTCATCACCGTGCGTAATCAAGGGAATATAATACGCCGTACTGGCCTCGTTATTTACTGGTTTTGGCGCGATTCGCCGATACGGATAACTTCTAACGGAAGTCCGCGTATGGCCGCAATTATAGCGATTCTCACATACCTTATTTAATAAAAGAAACCTGAGGCCGTATTGGCTAACGTTTCCGACGCTTGCGATCGCAATCAAATGACAGATTTCGCATACAAAAACTGTCATTTGCTTGCGATCGCGAGCGTCTTACGGCCTCTGGATAACTCACGTCTTAAATCGAGTTTCGCTCGACATGTCTCGAAAATATAAAGTACTTACATAGTATATCTTAGCTGTGATAACGTACACTGAAAAAAAGATTTGCTAAAAGTAACAAAAAAAAATTTTGCTTGTAACATAACTTGAGTGACTACAAATCTAAAAGATAGGTGATGTCACAAAATCAGTTTTGCAATATTAGCATTAGTTTGGGTCCTATGGTCTGTCCAGAATTCGAGATACTAAAATGACAGTCTGAAATGTCAAACGTAAAATAATGTGGCCAGCATAAAAGGAACAGTGCTGCTCCGTGATTTCGGTTTCGTAAATAACCGATAAAATGTTTATTTTACGATAGCAAAAATAACATTAATGCATTCAATATTCTACTTTCCATTTTACTTTATCATACGATAAAGTGATGAAATCTAAGCAGAGGTAAAAATACAGTGTTCATCACTTAGTGCCAACGTAAAAATAATACAGAGGGGCTACTACAAAACTAGAAAAACGAAGTTCGTATGGCACCGTCCCTTTCACTCGCGTATTGAATGAGATAAGCGTCAGCGGGACGGCAACATACGAAGTTCGAGTTTTGCATCGAGTTTTCGAAAATCAAAGTTCGTGTCGTTCCGTCCTTCTGACACTACTATTTAATTTAATACGTAAGTGAGAGGGACGTTACGGTACGAATTCGAGGCCCTCAGATATCACACAACGTCATTGTTCATGTTTTTCGTATTCAAGTGGTATTCAACCGATTTTCGTTACTTTACTCGTATTGTCATCGGATGTGATCAGTGCGTTTTCTCGTGTTATTGTTGCTGTTGACGTTATTTGTTAAATTTGTTGAGATAGACTTTTTATTTGTTAATTTTGTTTTGTTTGGTCGTGTTTTCGTTGTTTTGTTTGATTAAACATGGACTCTGAGCAGCCAAGTACTTCGTCGCATAGACGACGCAGCGAAGAAATACTTTCGCCTCGGAAAAAACGGAAACGTCAACCTCTTAGCAAAGCCGAGAAGTGTATGGTTGTAAAACTTACTTAGAATGAAATTGAAACTTAAACATCAACATCTATAAAAAGTCAAATATCTCGAAAACGGTCGCATTTTTATTAGACCTATTTTACCTTTCTAGAATGTCCTAAGTGCCCTACATTTTAGTACATCACGGATCCGTTCATATCTTAATATTTTACGACATACATACATTGGTACCTACAAAATCTTTCGGTGATAACCGGTTGCGGCACATCACTATTTATAAGACGCAAAAAACAGGTAACACATGAAACGTCATTTTAGTATCTCGAATTCTGGGACAGACCATAATTAATTAGTAAATTTTGGTTATACGTCAAGTAGCCAAACTAGTCCAGCTATATTTTTTTTTTAGTGTACGTCCGCTTTGTCGGCACGTAAGCACACCGTCCACGTAATTATAATAAATCAAAAAAAAAAAAACAAAATCATTTATTCAGTAAATAGGCCGCAATGGGCACTTTTACACGTCATTTTTTAAAACTACCAGCGCTTTCGGAAAGACCATCATTGCCAAGAAGAATGCGCCGCAAGAAACTTGGCAGAAAGAAATGGCAGAAGTACCACTACCATGAGTTTACAGTGACCGTGTGCGTAAATGGCAGTGGCGTAAATTATTTGTAGAGGCGCTGTACAATTCTCCATGCAAATAATTTACGCCGTCGCTATCGAGTACGGTCACTGTAAACTCTTGGTAGTGGTGGCCGAGATTTACGCTATGCGCGCAAGTCTAAGCTATATAAAAGTTTGTCAAACGTAATTCCTTAAATAACTTAATGATATTATACTAAAATGAGTATGAACGTGGCGCGGAGAGTAAGACAGCTGGTGAAATTACTGGCACTTGAGGTATCCCATCTTAGGCCTCCAGGTTGGCAACGTATCTGCAATATATCTGGTGTTGCAGATGTTTATGGGCGGTAGTGATCTCTTACCATCAGGAAACCCACTTGCTCGTTTTCCATCCAGTCGAATAAAAAAAAAACAAAAAAAATATTGATTTAAAATTACTGAACTTTTAAATGGCAACGTTTTGCTACTTTTCTAAAGTCGGTAAGATTATTAGATGTTGTCGAACACGTCCGCTTCAAGTGACTCCACAACCCCGAAACGATAACCTTCAGCATTCGTGCCTAGACTCATTTAGCTTCATTTCGAGTCAAATTGCATTGTGTAGGACTACCAGGCCAATAGGCCTGGGCGTTATGGGCTATTCTAGTAAATTGAAGCGCTAAACCTAAGTCGGGGAAGCTCAGCTTTGACTCTTATATCCCAGCGTTTCAAATAATAAAGAAAACTTTCACTCTCCCGAGATTTGGTCAGTACAGATTAGTTTTTTGGAGACTTTTTGTATTTTTTAATTTCAACTCCAAATTGTGTTACTTTTACGCCCATCCCATGAAATCCAACGACTGTAGGACCTTGGATATATAAGTCTCCCTCATAGACTCCAGTTGCTTCAGTTGGTAGCATCCATTGGTGGACGCCCTGCGCTGCGCTTACCAATTTATAAATGGCCTGTCCTTAGCCACTTCCACAAGCTCCCGAGACTCGGTCCTTTACTGTCTCATTTTTTTTCATTTTCATTTATTTATTCAAGAAAGGTAACCCGAGGGAACCGCGCGCGTTAACCGAATTCACGCGGCCGAAGCCGCGGGCAAAAGCTAGTTATAATATAATATCAACATATCATTGACCGAATTCACTGCTATAAGGAATAGTTTAATTTCCATTGAAAACGTTATTTTAACTAGGTTTCAAGGGTTGTTAACCCTTACCACCTACGTGCGGTCTCTCAGACCTTAGCAGATTTAAAAATGATAAAAATTCGAAGCAATCGCGGCGCACAAACTTCTAGTGACTTTGTACCTTTTCCTGGAGGCCAATCAATGGCCGCCATGTGGTCGACAATTTTGGATGTGTATTCCTTTAAATTAAGTGAGCATAATACTGGCGACAACGGTCTCAGAGACCGCAGGTAGGTGGTTGCGTAATATTCATACGAGGTCTCCCAGACCGAACGCAGGTGGTTGTGTGTGTTTTATTTGTTAACATTTTTAATATAATTAAGAAATATAAATTTTTTTTTTTAGTAAAACATGCCTCCTAGTAACACAGTTACAAAAGGTGGTTAAAATAAGTGTCATCATTGAATGCAAGAGATTAATTTGTCTCGAATGTTCGAAAAATTATTATTGATTGCCGACAAAAATGGTTGTTTGAGGGTTTCCAATTTTATAAAAATAAAATGTTCCTGTAAAATTAAATCAGTTAAATAACTTAGTTGATCATTAAATCTGATGAAACTTTAATAATAATCTTTATATTACGTTCCTATATTTTGAGATCTCATATCCTTCGGGTAAGTAATTTTACAGTAGGGATAAGAGTAGTACTGAAATGTGTTAAGTTTATGAAAAATCTATTGATTTATTTTGTAATGTTTATTGCAAATAAATAGCATAGACTGTTAAAATTGTATTTATTACTTTTTTATTAAATTTAAACTAAATTTCTATGATTATTGCATGTCCTTTAAAACTAGAGATCTACTAGACCGCTCATAGGTGGTTGTGTTTCTGAAACAGGACGTAGGTAGTTAAGGGTTAATTTACTTTAGTAGCATTATTATAATAATATTTTTTCTTGAATTCAGTTGACGGAATGATTACAAACCGTACTCGTAAATTCTAACAAAGTGTAGGGGAGACCGAGGAGAATTGTTATAGAGGAGAGTAGACAACGTCGATTTTTTTGAACTTATTAACTGCTAGCGAGCTCGCAATAGCGCGCGTTCTTAGTTCAAGTCTAGAGCTATTTTGATAGCTAACGCGCTAATTAATAATAAGTAAATTAACGCGCTGTTGCGAGCTTGCTAGCATTAAATAAGTTCCCAAAAAATCGACGATGTCACAACTTTCCTCTGTCCCAACTCGCCCCCACCTCACACGTGTCTCCCTCAGTCCCACAGGCTCCCCTGCCTTTGTTTTTATAATATGTTCGAAATACCGAAAGATTTCACACACAATGGAAATTAGAAGCGGGAACTCCTCAACGGTATTAATGTTAATTGCATTAATTATGTCTCCTGTCACAGCGCTCGGGGGCTTTATAATTTCCTTTAAAAACTTCAAACGTATCATCACGTACGAAATTATTACTTGGTAAATTTCTTTGCTCTCTAGTCTTCGCCTGCGGCTCCACTCGCATTTCAATGTGGCATTTATTAAAATTCCAGGGATTTATTAAATAAGTACCTCACCACCTCAAAAGCTGGCAGTCTAAGACAATTCGTTTCTTGCGGATATTTTTGCCACGCTAGGTAAAACCACAAAACAGATAAGTACAGAAATCAATCTACTTACAAAGTGCTCTTGAGCAACGCACACATAGACACTGCTCACGGACACGAAATCTCGGACCGGTTGGGACCAGTGCTACACCTTTATTTACCTTTTTCGAACGAACTTACGACTTACCAGTAGTAGTGTAAAATATACTTAGTGCCTTTGCACTACTTTTAAAAGATAAAGGCAAATTCCATCATTGAAAGCTTTGGTTTCAGGTCAGACAAATACACACTTAAAACTACAATGTCCTTAATGGATGCTGCAAGTTTAAAATACCTTTTTTCCGGTCCATTGACTTGACTCGATTAATTTTATCAGACAAGTGCACTGGGTGTAAAGAGAAGAGATTGTAAAAAACGATTTTCATTAAAAAAATATTTAATTTATACTTAAAAATATCGGTGACATTCCTACTGAGACTATAAATTATCGAAGTCTTAGAACAAAATTTTAGGATATATAATTACATTAATTTTTTTACGTACAGTTTTTATCGCGAATTATAGATTAAAATATAATGATAATGAGGAATGAATTATCACTTGCATTGCAGTATTTGATCACGAAATAACTATTATCACAATTTTAAATGTATCTGTAATTCTAAATTATCTTTCATTAGAAGAATTTGCATCATTTTCATTCAAAATACCATCTAAAATGTGATCTTCTTCCTCCTTTGAAACGTCGTGATTTTCTAGAACCTCATTAATTAATTTGTCATGGCCGTCAGTTGCTTCACTTAGTTCTGCTTGACTATTTTCTTCTATTTCAGAATCTGTTTTCGAATCAAGTTCGCTGAGTTCTTCTTCTAAAGCCTCTTCTTGGCCACTCATTTCCTCTTTTTCAGAATTTTCAGTAATACCAGTATCTTCTAATTCGGAAATATCTTCTGATATACTTTCTTCTACGTTTTCTGGAATTTCTGGAAGTGTTTTAAGGCCGTTTTCTTTAACTATTGATTCCACGCCATTAGTGAGACTGGTTTTATGGTCAACTCCATTTGTCAAAGGCATTTGAGCATTGGCTATAGAGTTTTCTGGCAAGGGTTCATTTTTGGACGATGGATTTATATTTTGCTTTAACTTTTCTTTCTGAGAATTTATGTTATTGAGAACAATATCTTCTTCCTTTCGAATCATCGGCTGGGTGGGGAACTTATTACTAAAATTGAAAACGAATATTTTTGAGTAATTAATATTCATGTATAATATTTTATAGTAAGTATTTCACTAACAATTACCTGTGTTTACCTTCGTACTTGCTTGGCACCATAAAACAATTCGATTCTCGATAGATAATTCTTCTTTTGCTAACCCAAGGCCATTGCAAACTCCAATATGAGCTCTGAAAAATTAAGTTAGTAATTCGATTAATTATAATAATCAGTTCATTCAATTAGTTTGTATTGTACAAATATTTACACTAAATTTTGTAAATATTTTGATTCATTAAAATTACATACCACTTTAGCATGGACTTGTCGCTTTTTAATTTTTTCTTCTTCCAATCTCCTCTCTTCTTCACTGTCGTATCCAGTTTCCTGAAATTTAATTAAGATAATAAATGCGCAGCGTACTTAACTAATGAAAGTTTGTTTAAAATAAGAAATACTTACAATAGGATCTTCATAGCAGAAATAAGAATCTTCTTCATCTTCTGGACTGTAAAAAAAGAATATTATTTTTATGTAAAATCTTTATGAATAAATATACAGTCAATAAAATGATCATGTAAGCTCGCAATACTTTATTTTTGAGGTATAAAACTCTAATTTAACATTTTTTTAAATGGTGAACCTTACTAACAAAATTATACAACGTGTGTCACCCAAAACAAAGATGAATAGAACGTGCTGATTAGAGTATTTTTAACCTATGTACAAGGACTTATAACAAACACCACAGTATTAACGGAGAAATGCCCGATTTACGATTTAATATTTCAGAAATTAATTTTACTTCAAAAATATTGTTTTTAAATTTATTTGATCAAATAATTTACTTTATTAGGACATTTCTAAAAAAGAACTCGGGATTTCGGTGTTTGTTCAAAGGGTAGAGACACGTTTTAGGATCAAACGAAAATATATTACAAAAGTCAAG
Source organism: Choristoneura fumiferana (assembly GCF_025370935.1). NCBI lineage: Eukaryota > Metazoa > Arthropoda > Insecta > Lepidoptera > Tortricidae > Choristoneura > Choristoneura fumiferana. The sequence continues at coordinate 2,062,792 of NC_133477.1, read as the reverse complement.
CAGTCTTCTAAACCAACATTAAAATATTCTGTTGAATACTTTGATGTCATTTCCATCTCAGAATTTTAGTTTTATAGTGATGATATAAAAGCTTTAAAGCGTGCTTGGTTAAACAACTAATTGTATTAATTTCAAACGCCTGTTATCATTCTTATCAACGCTCCTTAACGGATTATAGCGGCTTTATGAAGGATAATGCCATTTACAGGGGGATTTGGGATAAGGAAGTTGGTTTACCGCGAAGGAATACAAATTAGTGTTTTATATCAAATACCCTAGCAGTTGTGATATAGTTTGCCAATCAAACGAGTTGTTTTCAATTGAAGAGTCAAAGTGGTCGCGTTGGAAGTTCATTTCATTAACAATATCAAGGGCCTATTTCACCGCCTTTTAAATAAATTATGTATGGCAGAGATATCAGTGATGCCATCTCTGTTTGTTATGTCTGGATAAACAGAGATGGCATCACAGTAACTACGATTCTCCACACTAGTTTAAATCGCACTTTTCCGGTATATTTTTTTATTTCTACTCTCATTCTGAGGTGAAAAGGCATCCATGGGTCTGATGGAATGGTGATGATGAATGTTAGTAATGTCCTAACTGGAATTAATAAGATGAGAAGTCTTATTGGTGGTGGTCTTGCTCGCTAATCCTGCCGTGAAGCAACACTGCTTGCACTGTTGTGTTTCGGCGTGGAGAGTAAGACAGCCGGTGAAATTACTGGCACTTGAAGTATCCCATCTGAGGCCTCTAGGTTGGCAACGTGTCTGCAATACCCCTGGTGTTGCAGATGTTTATGGGCGGTGGTGATCTCTTACCATCAGGAGACCCACTTGCTCGTTTGCCATCCAGTCGAATAAAAAAAAATGTCGGCGGCCGATCGTAAAATCCGCCAGATCACGAAATTCCTAGGCATATCGTGAAATGGCGCCATTTCATGATGCGCCTAAAAGTTGGCCAGGCATATCACGATGTGCCTGAGAAACAATACGGCAGATCGATTAGAGAAACGCATTCGTCGATATTCCTAGCTCTATACCAGGCATATCGTGATATGCCGAAACAAATAAATATTTAGGTACGACGAGCTAAGCGAGGAGTGGTTAGTATGAATTGTGACCACAACGCACGAGCCGAGCGTGCCGCGGCAGCAGCCGGCGAAGTGCCAGAACCGATATGGCGGCGTTTCATGATATGCCTAGGAATTTCATGATCTGCCTAAACGTCACTAGGCAAATCGTTAAACGGTGAGTTAATGGAATGGCACCATTTCACGATATGCCAAGGAATTTACGATTTACGAAGGATTTACTATATTACGAAGGATTTTACGATCGGCCGCCGGCACATATAGTGGAGAGATTGAACACGTCCGAATATACCATATCAATACTTACGCAGTGACAGCCAGTCGGAGGTGTATACCGGACTCGATGACGATGGCATGAGCTTCCTGAATGGTTAATGTGGATGTGTCAATGTCGTTGATCCTCTTCAGTCGGTCCCCGGGCCTGATACCGGCCTTCTCCGCGCGGCTGCCTGGCTTCACCTGAAAGGCCAACGGTTTACTGATTAAATTGTAGAAATACAGGAATATAAACATTTTCGGAACGGCTGGACGTGTTTCGATAATATTTCATATATTATAGAGCTGGACGTTTGGGATAACACATAGTTTGCTTTTTATCTCGATGTTCTCACGAGATTGGGTTAAAATAGCGAATTAAATATTTGGAAATTTCAAAGGGCGTTAAGTGAAATCCCAGAACTTTCAACAACCGCGAAATAAACACACAAAAATTGCTCTTTTTAAGATATAAGATTCAAGCGAAAAATAATTCAAATATAAACTTAATTAAAGAAACAGAACCGCTAGTTCTATTCACAATTCTCCCATTTCAAGGATAAAATATAAAATGAAAACCAACTTAACAAGTTTTGGGACGAAGTGTAGTGTTCCGATGACTCCAACAGAAGAGTTACACTTGGCAACTATAATTGTCTGTTTAATTTATACTCGCAGTCAAAACAAAAGTAATTAAAACAGTGCTCTTGAAATATTGTCGATGTCAAATTTCGAGTTAAATTTTAGAGTTTTTAATAATGATAATTTTAACAAAGAAAAAAGAGATAGTTTTATTCGTGATATTACAAAGTTAAAAACGAAAACCGAATAAAAAGAAACGCAGGAACAAATTGTTACGAAATGGTCCTAACTCGGCATAATATCGGCTCTTGGCCCGTGTTGCAGCCTGATGGCCTAGCTAGCTAGCTAGCTATGCTAGCTTTTAGTCAAAAATATTTTTCCCAAATTAATTAATTTCTCAACGGTTTCATTATGGACGATTGTTTTTTTTCTGAAACTGTAATCTACTCAGGATATATTTCAGCATCATCTTGTAGAACCATTTATAGTTAGGTTAGGTTAATTTTATATTAATCCTGAAGTACAGTGTAAGTGTTTTGCAGGTGGTAGGACCTCGTGCAAGGTCCGCCCGGATTGCTACCACCATCTTGCTCGCTAATCCTGCCCTGAAGCAGCAGTGCTTGCACTGTTGTGTTTCGGCGTGGAGAGTAAGACAGCCGGTGAAATTACTGGCACTTGAGGTATCCCATCTTAGGCCTCTAGGTTGGCAACGCATCTGCAATACCCCTGGTGTTGCAGATGTTTATGGGCGGTGGTGATCTCTTACCATCAGGAGACCCACTTGCTCGTTTGCCATCCAGTCGAATAAAAAAAAAAGAAAGTACTTACAGTTTCAAAAAAGGGATGATATATCATGTAGCATTCTAACGGTGAAATTTTTTTTTTAATTCTGTCCAGTAGTTTCGAGTTTATTTGTAACAAACAGCTGATACAGATACTGATTTGAGACACGACTTTTTTTGTGTTGAAATGTCGATTAGGTATATACATGAATTTTGATAGACTTACACCAACGACCCTCAGCGGAGTCTTGTAGAAGGCTCCGCCAGCGAGGTCAAAGCCCCAGATGGCATCTTCGAAGCTGACTCTCTCGTGGATGCCTTCATTCTTGGATTGCCATCCCGGCTTCTCCACCTCCCCGGCCAGCATTGCTGCCTCCTTCGCCGAGATCTTCGTGTGCCTCATCGAAATTGCCATGTCTGGTGGCATCACACTGGTGAAAGAAAATGGCTTGATCATTATTTTATTGGCTAGCGAATTATACTAGTACATTGTTACCGTGTGCAAGCTTTTTTCGACCATAATAGTATTGTAGGTACAATTACTTATTCTGTGACCGTATCTCTGTAGTCAAAATGGCAAAAATGGAACCCTTATAGTTTCGTCCATCAGTCCGTATGTCATTGACATTATTTTACCCTATAACTACAAATTTGGACTATAGTAGCAATAGTGCATTTTTTTGTAGTCTATATTTTGTGTCGCTAGACTTAGCGATTAAGATTTGTAATTTTCCAGACATTCAGCTACATACATACCAAATTTTATCCAAATCCGTTCAGCACTTTTAGCGTGAAAGAGTGAGAAACACACGCACGCACACACTCAGAAACATTTGCAACATTATTCGTAGCATTTATAATTTTGATAAATAAATCAAAGAAAGAGAAATTCGACAAAACAAGAATTCTACGAAATAAATATCCTACGAATCGCAATTGGATCACTCCTTTTGTTCTTACGTCAGTAGGGACCTGAACACCTACAACTCTATACTTGTAGGTACTCTGCGCACAGCTCATTGCCATTGGGGCCGCTGTCAATTGTGAAGCAAATAGGTCAAGAACGCGGCGGGTAAACACGTTTTAATGAGGTTATTTCGTTACAGGAATGCGCAAAAGTGTTAAGGAAATTATAGAAATTTGTACCAATTCAAGAGTAATTAGAAAATGGGTTTTACAAGTTTCTATTTGTTTATGATTTCTTGCTGCCGTTGAAATATTCGAAGGAATTTACACCCTCTTGTGGTTATGGTCGTTGTTATTGCACAAAAAAATTAAGACGGGTCCATATCGGCTCGCATACTTAATGTAAGTCCGAATGTAATGTTTGTCAGAACGATCGTTTGTCATAACTCTTTTTTCCTGAATCCAATAATTGTTCAGAATTGTTATAAAACAAACATAACCTACCCTATACTTTTCTATAGGATAATCATTTAAAATTCTCAGAAAATTTTAAGGTTTCAGTGGGAAAAAAATTATGACAAACGATGATTCGGACAAACAAGTATGATTAGCAAAAAGTATGCAAACTGGCATTCCCGTCATCATCACATTAGCTACAAAAATGTACGCTATTGAAAGAAAAAAAAGAAAGAAATCATCACATGGCCACAAATGGTCCCAATGCAGCATGATTTCGACCTTGCATTGCAGCCGATGCTGGATGCCGTTTCAAAGCCTAGGCGAGTTGCTAATATTTACTGCTGTCTATATAACAATACTGTAGAAAATTCGAAATTGTGTGTCATAACACTTGAGCACAGACCTTATATCGAGATAGACGAAAAGAGCGCTTCAAACTGTATGAGAACCTAGAGTGTCGAATTTTTCGTACCTACGATGACGTCACGAGCGAGATTTAGTGATGGGAAATCAAGACCGCACGGTACGATTCAAAGGCGCGCGGAACGATTCCAAGGCGTGCCGCCGCGACTGGAGCGGCGGCTTTATCAAAGCGCATCGCGCATTTAGGTCGGACAAAACTTTGACCGTGGATCAAACTTTTTACACGCAAGGTAGGTAAACTCTTACCCCCTTATTCATAAAACTTAACAAGCCTATGTTAACTAACAAATGCTTTGTCCCTTTCTAACAAATACAAATGTCGAAGTGACAGATAAGGACAAACGAATTTTAGCGGCATTTTAACTAAAATAGGTTTGATTGTCGTTTATGAATAAGGGGGTTAAGGTCTATCTCGATATAAGGTCTGTGCACTTGAGAGTGCACTGAACTGTCATTGAAATATTTCTTAAATAAATAAAATTCGTCATTCGTGATGATAATACGAATATCATGTATATTGAAAATACAATGCTTGAGTTAATACAGAATAATTTGATATACATATTACCAAGTTAAGAGAAAACTGATACGTAGCGACTCGCCTTGGGTTACCGAAACGTATCTTCGAAGTAAACATAGTGATTCATTTTGTATATGAATAGTATTGTAACTACATGTTTATTCGTGGCATAACGTTTAACACTAATAGCTAATTTATATTAAAAAATATGGTTTGAATGGTTTTTTATTTAACTTGCAATGTTTGTGTTTGGAGCCGTGGTGGCCTAGTGGTTTGACCTATCGGCTCTCAAGCAGAGGGTCGCGGGTTCAAACCCCGGCTCGCACCTCTGAGTTTTTCGAAATTCATGTGCGGAATTACATTTGAAATTTACCACGAGCTTTGCGGTGAAGGAAAACATCGTGAGGAAACCTGCACAAACCTGCGAAGCAATTCAATGGTGTGTGTGAAGTTCCCAATCCGCACTGGGCCCGCGTGGGAACTATGGCCCAAGCCCTCTTGTTCTGAGAGGAGGCCGGTGCCCAGCAGTGGGACGTATTTAGGCTGGGATGGAATATTATTATGTTACTATATATGGGTCCATATCGGCTCGCTTATTGGAAATCCGAAAGTAATGTTTTTCAGAATGATCATTTGTTATAACTCTTTTTTCTCTGATTCCAATAAGTGTGCAGAATTGTTATAAAATAAACCTAACCTAACGTATATAATAGTTTTCTATAGAATGACCATTTCAAAAAATCAGAAAACTGTAAGGTTACAAAGGGAAAAAATTATGACAAACGATGATTCGGTAAACGAAAATTACGGTATGACTTGCGAAGAGTATGCGAACTTTGGCGCTCGCGATGTAGTAAGTATGTAAGTATAGTCTTACCTAATGGGCATTTTTGTGCGAAATAAAAGGTGGTTATTAATTTTTGCCCAAGTTAATTCTTCTTTTGTCGAAACATTTTTAGGGTTTCGGAGCCAAAATGGCAAATACGGAACCCTTATAGTTTCGCTATGTCTGTCTATCTGTCTGTCCGTCCGCGGCTTTGCTCAGGGACTATCAAAGCTAGAAAGCTGTAATTTTGCACGGATATATATATAAACTATGCCGACAAAATCGTACAATCAAAAATTAAAAAAAAAATTAGGTTACCTCCCATAGACGTAAAGTGGGGGTGATTTTTTTTTCTCATCCAAACCTATAGTGTGGGATATCGTTGGATAGGTCTTGTAAAACCAGTAGGGGTTTGCTAAGACGATTTTTCTATTTAGTGATTCGTTTGCGAAATATTCTACTTTAAATGCAAATTTTCATTAAAATCGGGGGTCCCCTCCCCCCCCTCTAAAATCTAAACCGGTTGGTGGAAAAATTTGAAAAAATTCAGGATGGTAGTAAGTATATCAAACTTACAAGGAAAGCTATAACGGCTAAGTTTGCTTGAGAATTATTAGTAGTTTAAGAATAAATAGCAGCCTAAGGTATAAAATATACCTAAACTTGAAAGATTCCGTATAAAATACGAAATCCTTAGAAAAATATTACTTAATTTTTTCGTAATGGCTACGGAGCCCTATTTTGGGTGTGCCGACGCTCTTGGTCGGTTTTTATAAATTATTTTAAATAGATAAAATCTTAACTTATACACGTTTCTATTTAATAATTTTCTATTACCAACAAAAGGATCTAATTAAGTATGTACAATTTGTTATTTAGTTATCTCTTCGCGCGGAATGCTATACGACCCGAAACGGTCCTAACGTTCTTCTCGTCTTTATATGTATCCCTTTGCAATATCGTTAGAATAAATGAGCCATTTATTTCTTTCGATTCTTTGTGTGTACTAACAAGTTCAATTTGCGTTTGTTTTGTTAGTGCAAAAACAAGGACAAGGGCAAATCAGACTCGCGCTCCGACGATTGGGTATAAATTTATAGGTATAAAATATCAAATGTTAGCAGAGCTCCTTTTCAAAGCAAAAATACGCACTGTATGGTCATTTTAGATGGATTTTGACATACTCAGACATACGTAAAAAAAACAGCCAAGAGCGTGTCGGACACTCCAAAATAAGGTTCCGTAGCCATTACGAAAATTAAGTAATATTTTTCTAATGATTTCGTATTTTATACGGAATCTTCCAAGTTTAGGTGAGTTTTATACCTTAGGCTGCTATTTACTTTTGAACTACTAATAATTTTCAAGCAAACTTAACCGTTATAGTTTTCCTTGTAAGTTTGATATACTTACTATCATCCTGAATTTTTTCAAACTTTTCACCCACCGGTTAAGATTTTAGAGGGGGGGGGACGCTCGATTTTAATGAAAATTTGCACTTTAAAGTTGAATATTTCGCAAATAAATCACTGAATCAAAAAATCGTCTTAGCAACCCCCTAATGGTTAAAAGACCTATCCAACGATAGCCCACACTATACCTAGGCTTAGATGAGAAAAAAAAATCATCCCCACTTTTTGTCGGCATAATTTTCATATATATTCGTGAAAAATTACAGCTTTCTAGCATTGATAGTCCCTGAGCAAAGCCGCGGACGGACGGCCAGACAGACAGACAGACAGACATGGCGAAACTATAAGGCTTCCGTTTTTGCCATTTTGGCTACTGAACCCTAAAAAATATAAAGATTTAACTTTTCTTATGGGTCACACAATCACAATAATATAAGAACTATCTTTATTTCATATTGCAAGTTTATTTCCCATCAGATGACCCGCTTGCACGTTTGCCTCTCTCTTGTAATAAAAAAAAACTTCTATTAGATAACCGGGAAACCTAACAGAATCTTTTACTACACACACACACACACACACACACAAACATCACGCCTGTATTTCCAAATGGGGTAGGCAGAGCACACGAAACGTTACCGCTTCGGAGCCACTTTTAGGTTTTAAGTTTGACAAAAACGGTACAATAGTGACAGAATCGTTTACTATCCCTTTCGAACCCAGCCGATACAATTGTGCGGGTTAATTACATTTGAATTTGAATTTGACATGGATTGTACATAAGGTCCACTGTCATAACTCTTACATTTGAATTTTGAACTTGACATGTATTGTACATAAAGTCCATTTTTGTAACTTTTCATACTCGGCTGGGTTTGAAAGGGCTATGTCAACAAAAATGTGCCCACGTAAATCAAATCAAATAAACCCTCGAAAAATGACCCAAATATGAGATAGATAAAAAATGTGATGCGATCTCCACTGGCGTGCTGCTCAGGTAGGCAACCAGCAGAACTGCCTACCCTCATGTCTGCACTAGTGTTGCTTAGTATATTAGTGATGCTGGCGGTTGCGTGCCACTGCCCCTGTCCGTCTCTGTTTATACAGACAAAACAAACAGAGACGGCATCACATATCTATCACATTATCAATAAGTGGTAAAACAGGCCTTCAGCTCAGAGCTGCTGAAGTCAAAGGACCACCGCGGCCTTTTAATATCCTCACTGAGTGCACTCCCCCCCAATCACTAACCTTCACAGTTCCAAGTAAAACGTTCCGACTGGTCAGTAATGATCACTCTATATGGGGCTCGGCGGTCGACTGATCCAATTAGTATTGATTGAGGGCGACGTGGGCGTACTTAGTGCCAAATCATCTTGACTGATCATTTGGCAATGCGGTCTGGTGGCACGATGGGGTGAGCGATGTTTAAGCGTCGGTTAAGCTGTAGTATAGGGCGATAACGGAAACCTGTTCCTTGGGCTTCGCTGTCTGCTTGACCCACTGTCTGTCTGTTTACATGTATCGTTCGAAAAGTAATAGGTATATACCGAAAACTAGCAGTAACCGCTGCAACAAAAAAAAAGTAAAGTTCTTCTAATCCAAATAACTGCCTACCGAATTCATGTGTCTATTTCTATCTTTAAAAGAGTTTTTATCGTAACCAATTAACTGACACACAGTTTACAGCACTTAGGCTAGTAATATAGCAACCTTAGCCTTCAGTATCAAAAACAACTTTTACCAGAAGACTTTTTCAAAATTTCCACGGGATTTTGGTCTAGCTTAATTAGTTGAGGCGAAGCTCACACAAGCGAATTCTTCCTTTAAATAAAGCTCATTTGTAGTCAAGCTGCACGACTTTCGCAATTTCTTTAGTTATTAAAGTTGTTAAATATAATTAAAACATTTAAAACCACATGCAAGGTAGCGCAATAATGTAGAACTGATTTCAAGCTTGAATTGCATCTTGCTGTATTCACGATGTAGCTTTTGTGCAAGAATGTGTTCAAATTAGCTATTTTTCCGCTCCGCTAATCGCATAGTGTATTAACTTACAAAGCTGATATTCTGTGGTTTTATGTTCAACTAGATTCCGCCGGCGAGTTTGCCGACACCGAAAAATTAAGTCCTATCTCATCGAAATAAAAAAGTGCAACCCGTACCCTTTATGGTAATCAAGGAATGTCTGCTGAAAACGTCTTTTTAGTGGTTTAGACTGTGTGTTAACTGTCAGTCAATAAGACAATTTGATTAGACTCGATATGTATTGTATTATACGAGTCTACTCTATATTGTACATAAAACACATGAAAAATAACAGTTAACAATAGAAATGTACAAAGACGTGAGAAGTTTTTAACTTTAAAACTTTTTTTGCCGTTACGAGCCTTTTTCACCACTCATTAATAAATTTTATGATATCTATAATGCCGTCTTTGTTTGTTTGTTTTATCCGAATAAACAAGAGGCAACAACATTGTATTTATGACATGAGTAAATTTTAAAACTCATTCATTATGTAAGTTAAACGGCAATTAACCGTCGTTTTGCCGCTCGTGGCACCGTGCACGACCACGGAACATGAATGGAGGCGACAAGTGAAGATGTCTTGCCAAGGCTGCGTATGTGTACCGCGATATTGGCCCACTTACCTGAGCATTGCGAGGAGTCCTGTTCACGGTACGATTACTAGAGAATAATGTTTTAAGCATTTTTATCTGTTAAAATCAACTGTAACCCTTCAAAATTATCAAAACGAACTGAAACCTTTCAAAAAAGATCTGTCATGCACTATAAAATGATATGCTACAACGACCACAGAAAGTCCATAAGTACCTACTAAATTTCATTTTCCCAGAAAGAGGTGGAACCTTCATTCGCTCATATCTTGCTTATTTTCAACAGATATTGATGATTTTTACGTCATTCGTTTTATTTTCCAGTTTTGTATCGCGATAAATTGTTTAAGACACAATAAATTTGTGCTCTATTGACCGACCGAAAGCGAAGCTTCTGCAAAAATGCTTTCGTACGTCTGTTTTCTTCTACAGGTCGAATTTTTCAATGAATTCCGATAAAAATACCTAAAATTGATAAAAGTGGCTCCGAAGCGGTAACGTTCCGTGTGCTCTGTCTACCCAATTTGGGAATACAGGCGTGATGTTTGTGTGTGTGTGTTCTGATAAAAGTTTTAAGCAACTTCGATTATCAGCATCATAATCGTCATCCCAGCCTATATACGTCGCACAGCTGGGCACAGGCATCGTCTCACCCACAGATATAGATTACACTAGATAACGCAAACACCTCAATCTGTATGAAAACCAACCGTGTCACTTTTTATATTTACTGTCACGTCTCAAGAGCGAATTAGCGAAGTAAATTCCCCTATGTCCGCGCAAAATCGATTCAAATGCGCCGCCTGAACACGCCGTGGGGCTCGAGTCAGCCACTAGTCGTGATTAGTCAGTTAGCGGTCTGTTTGTATGGGGCCAACCCCGACGTTTGGTCAGGGTTCGGACACGCGAAGTAGATGCATTTGCGTAATCTATTTTATTTATCTGTCCGTGAATGCCAGTTTTACACGTACCTGTATTCGCGTTAGGGTAAAACGACGTTTGTTGACACCAAGTAATATCGTGTTACTGACATTGCTCATCTCTCGCATGATGTGCCCCACTTAACTTAACTTATGAAATGTCATGAATAAAACATGGAGAATGTTTGACGCATAATACATCCTTGAATGTACCTGAAATAATAGCTGGTCTCATAAGACGCGGAACTGATAGGGCAGAATGGGTCTAGAAGGAAGACCGCGTGACTGGAAACTTGGTGTAGTGAGCTCTGTGGTTAATGGGGAGATGATATTCGTAAGACAGCAATCAAGAACAAACTACTTAGTCGAAGCTCAAAAATGTAGATATATAAATAGTTGGCGCTGAAACTCGTGTATTTTTCGAAATGGCTGAAATAATAATATATTTTCAGCAGCATAAAATTTGGCCCACCCAACATACTATTACTATATATTTTAGTTTTCTGTATCTTAGATGGCAAAAAGAGAACCCTTATAAGATCGCATTGTTATCTGTTTGTCTGTCCATCAGTCAGGATAATACGCTATCTTTGTTTTTTTTTCTCTAGCCATTCTCTATGTCCCACAGCTGGGCAAAGGTCTCTCCCTCGGATTGCCAACTTCCTCTGTCGGCAGCTAAGTTTTGCCAGTCGTTTCTGAATGCTTCCAAGTCATCCTACCACCTCCGTCTCGGTCTGCCGCGTCTCCGTTGACCATGTCGGGGCGCCCACTGATCTTTGATTTACAAAACAAATAAAAAATACTCAAATACCGTATTCAATAACAATTGCTATTCAAAAGCGGTAATCGGATGGAATTCAAAGCTCTTTGAGTGCGACTTAATTGGGTATACATATCCAATTCAATAGCTATGCCTATATTGCCTATTATCATTCAATAGCTGTTAATTAGATAGGTTCACCCGATTAAAGGCTATTGGCTGTTCATAGCGCAAATGTACTACAGGCAGCAGCAGAAGTAGATAAGCAGTTGTGGTGATCAAAATGATAAACACTCTTAATACCTTGGCAGTTGAGTCGTGTGTGCATTTTGAGCACCGTAGCCGCTCTACTTCTGCTGCTGACTGTACTGCCAGCTAACCATTTACGAGTAGTTGCGCAGTGCAAAGAGAAAAAGCTTTCTGGACCGTAGAGGCATTTCGCACGTGAACAGCTAAATGGCTTTAGTTAGAGCTACGGGATTAAGCAATTATATAGACTGAAACCGGGGCTAGGACATACGATCATTTTTAATCTAGATTTTTTTAATATTGTATCTTTGACTTTTTTAGGGTGAAGCCTGACGAGCGTCATTTATTGAGTTGTGAGTTGCGTATTTTAGGTCGCGTAATTTCTGCTCCGCAAAAATTCTGTTGTGTCGCTAGATGAGCGATATATTCAGTTGATTTACGAAGCATACTCGTATTCAGGAGACACAGAAGAAAATGATAAAAGAAAATACTGAGATGAAAATTAAAGACTGATGATTCTCTCGCCCCCTCTAGCCGCGAACTCAAATTCAGCCGGGGCTGGAGTCAGCAAACAACTCATTTTTGAGTTTCCGTGTGAAAGAAATAGGAATTTTGTATGAAATCTGATGTAGCAGAAACTACGCGACCTAAATTACGCGACTCACAACTCAAAAAATTAAGCTCGTCTGGTTTTACCGTTTTTGTACTGTACCTAAAAGTTTTATTTTTGTTAAATCGTGTTTCAAAATTAAAGCGTAAATTGAATATATAAAGAGGAACGCTCGTAATTGATAGTAATTTCTTAACTGGATAATTCCTATCAATCAACAATAGTGTAAATTACCCTACAGCTACAACGCAACTACCCAAGCTCTCAACCTTATTCCAAAGATTTTAAACTTCAATTTACCACGTACCACAGCAGCGTCATCCATCCTTATAGAACTGAATTTCAAACCGCTATTATGTCATTGCTGACAATTTAACAATGCGTTTGGATAAATTTAGAAGTCAATCCGTTGTTATAGCTGCCTTATTTTACCAACTGTATCTGTAAGTTTGTATGTCTTGCTTGATTGTGACATATGTTCCACCCACCTGCCCCCTGTACCACAAAAGTTACAAGTGCTACAATTCGACAAAATTGTCAAGTTTCCCATAGTAAAATGTTACAATTTTGTCGAATTGTAGCACTTGTAACTTTTGTGGTACAGGGGGCTGTATGTATTGAGCCAAGTATTGGCTACTTTTACTCGGTGATTAATTCATCAAGATGACACCTAAGTTATGTTTAGTATTTCCTTTCTAGCGCGTATGCTTACTCATGAGTTGTGATCAATCATATGACTGTCGTGTTTAATTATAAATCAGATGTCGTTTGATTAAAATTAAAACGCTTATTCATACTTGTACCTCGGTCATTCATGTTTGTCGTAAACATACTAGTAGAGACGTAACAACTTAAGTTGAATAATTTATTGAATCAGGCTTTACTTTGCGGAGGTCCATATCAATGAACTAAAATAATTTCCTTGCTCACCCGCGACCTTACGATAGCTAAGCTTATGCAAAATATGCGTGTTCATGCAGTTCCTCCACCTCCACACTGTAAGAACACACACAAATCACACAAACCCATCTATCACCACCACCACACTACACTGACGCGTTTCGAACTCAACCAGAGCTCATCTTGAGAGTGACACAAACGTACACCATGCTACCAGTTGTTAGACCACAACACATAACAACTGGTAGCATAACAACTGGTAGCATCGTGTACGTGTAAACTGCATGTCGGGCTTAGCTATCGTAAGGTCGCGGGTGAGCAAGGAAATTATTTTAGTTCATTAACTTAAGTTGACACGTAAGCAGAACCCTATTACCATCGGCTCGCCCAATATTTACGAAATAGGACTACACGTACATGATTTATGATTATGAAAGATAACATGCGATCTTTGCTTCCGCTTTACCATGAAAATATCTAACGCTACGCCACTGCAAATAAGTAATCTTATAAGGTAAAACTCTTAAGAAGATGACTTGAGATGATGTACGTACATGTACATACTGTGAGATTCAATAATAAATCCTTACTCCTCTTTTATCGAATCTATCTATTTATGGGAATTTATTGGACAAGCATTCTCAATTAATTAAATTAAAATAAAATATGTATTTAAGGGGGCCTCCATGCAAGAAACTTGACTTTTTTGCCGTTTTTTGCTAATGTCTAATGCTATAATAGATAATGGTAAGGAACCCTTCGTGAGCCAGTCCGACTCGCACTTGGCGGTTTTTTTTTAAATTGGTGTTGCCTGTAATACGAGCAAAAAATTAAAACATAGATCATCCTCGTCAAACTGAACAACATTAGTTCAGCGACTTAAAAATAATGGAGTCTTTGAATTTTCCCTTTTTCATACAAATTAAATACTGCTATCAATGTACGCCATCCTAGAATATAACTGATGTCACCTGTCACGCTACAAACATCAAGCATTTTTCTTTACATTGCTTCTTCGAATAAACTTAAAAGTGTAATAAAAAATAATTATTTAATCTGGAACTAATGTTGTTCAGTTGGACGAGTATGATCCATGTTTAAATTCTTTGCTCGTATTGCAGGCCACACCCGATATAATCATAAATAGGCCAGCTTATATAAAAAAGAAACTTCCATTGTGTCACAAAAGCTCTAATTGTCAACCTTAAGCTTATTTATTTATTTATTTATTCATTTATAAGTCATGTTCATTACATTAGGTGACATATTATTAAATAGTAGGTACACGACACCCTGTTAGGGTATAAAAATGATAATCCTTAAACTATTTTACTCCAATAATTCATTATATCCACGGATTAGAGGAGTGATGTCATTAAAATACTAATGCTAATATAGGTAATAAGAATTTATTGTGAATTTTCGTAACTTAATTAGATTGAAATTTAAATGAAATTTAATTTTAATAATGTTCAATGTCAAATTATTATTTTCAATATTATTATTAATGTCATCATTCAACTATTTCGTATTTCTTAAAAGTAGTGTAACAATTAAAATTTTCTTATGAACTACTAGGGGCATTTATTATTTAACATTTAATTTTCATAGTGTATCATTAAAAAAGTCATCAAATTTATAGTAACATTTTTCTACCAGTAATTTTTTTAGCTTATTTTTAAATACATGGTCGCTGGTTTCCGAAGTGATCATTTCCGGTATTTTATTTGCTATGCGTATGCATCGGCAATAGGGGCCATTTTTAAACATAGCTAGTTTAGTTTTTGGTATTAATAATTGTTTTTTATTTTGCCTGTGTGATCTCAGTGTCTTTCTTGTCGTAAATAGGTTGGCGTGTTTCCTGACGAACAGCTTAAAACACAGCTTACAGCTTACAGCTTTAATTAAATGAAAACTATAAATACGATGTATTACGTTTCTGTTTACAAAGGAACGTGTGGGTTGCTGAGGCTGCCACTGAACACATTATCGACACACGTGCACCTATTTATAGAGTGGCTGGGATATCATGAAAAGGATGTGTGCGGAGCAGCACCGACTGACACTCTTCTGGAGGTCGTTGCAGAAAGGATGGACAATTGGACAGTCCTCTTCTCACTCATTGGATGATCATGCATGTGAGATCCAATGAGCATTTCGTGTGCTTACTAATAATAGTTATTTATGTGGCTGGTGCATAATGAGAGGCATTAAAGTACGAGTGTGGTTTCATAATAAGATCACACGAGTGTTTTAATGCTTAATTATGTATAGCCGCATACATAACTTTATCTACATGCATATCATAAGTTTTCTATAATATATTCAGATATGTCCTGTATTTTTGAGTTAGTGTTACTGATAACTAGTTTGAAGTACCTACCAAAGCTTAAATAAAATAGATAATAAAAAACTAAAGTTTTATTTATAATAATAATTATTATCTACATGCATGTCATAAGTTTTCTACAATATGTACAGATATGCATTGTTAAAAAAAGTATTACAGATACTTTAATGTAAACATTAAGATGCACTGTACTTTAATGTGAACATTAAGATGCACCCGCAGATACCAGGTTTCTTAATAAAGGCCATTTGATAGTCGATTCTGAACATATAATAGGGAAGTTATGATATGCATGTAAAAATAATTATGGGTACCTAATGCCCGAAATAAATGATTTCATTTCATTACAATGCGGTATTTGAAAACTCCTGAATGAGCCATACCTTGTACAAGGTGTTGGTGGTGGTGGTGAATAACTGAAAACTCGAGAGTAGTTTGTATTTATTGCACTAGGTATTGTAATAATATACTTTAAACTAGTTTGAGTATTTTTTAATCCCCCTTTTACAATGCAAGTTACAACGCATCTGCAATACCCCTGGTGTTGCAGATGTTTATGGGCGGTGGTGATCTCTTACCATCAGGAGACCCACTTACTCGTTTGCCATCCAGTCGATTAAAAAAAAAAGTTGCAGGTTTCGGGTGAGCAAAATACTTAATTGTTTTAGTTATGTTTACTCAATGGTAATTAATTATAGTCGTTAGTATAAACTATGAGCTCAGTAACTATAATAATAAAAAGTTTTGCCTTTACTTGCCAGGGAACCAGGGAAGTTATCGACAACAGTCTGTGTTTCAAAGGTTTCAAAGGTTCAAAGTTCAAAGGTGTCCAAGGTTCGCAAAAACTTTAAGCAAACACCGCTTAATAATTAATAGTACATTGTGTCTTAAGGGCGGTAAATAAGGAATTACGAACGAGAGTCTATTTGAAGCCCGAAGTCGAAGACTGAGGGCTTTAATGAGTCGATGTTCGTAATTCTAGTACCGCCCGTGCGTCATACAATGTTTTTCATCACATTTGCGAGTAAATTTTTATATTTGTAAAAGAAAAAATATAATTCTTCCAAATATTGCCAATATCTTAGGCTGCGCTCTTCAGCAAATCAGGTGAAATTGCTTACTTCATAATTTACTAGTTTTATTTATGTTCTTAGTATCACATGTAAAATCCACTTAATTTTTTTAAAGGAAATTAAAAAAGTCTTCGTATTTTCAAAAGTAAAAATTAAAAATTAATTACGATACTGGCATAAAACGTAAGTATAGTTAAGGTTTAGGTATGTCTTTTTAACGTGCCTTGAGACTGTTTGTACTTATTTTTGCCGCTAATATTATATCGGTAACAAAATATGTAATTTCCAATCATATCTATTGTTGAATTTTAAATGATGATTATTTAAAATTATTTTTTTTGATAACATCATCCCAGCCTATATGCGTCCCACTGCAGGGCACAGGCCACCTCTCGGAATGAGAGGGCTTGGGCAGTAGTTCTCACACGGGCCCAGTGCGGATTGGGAACTTCACACACACCATTGAATTGCTTCGCAGGTTTGTTGTACAGGTTTCCTCACGATGTTTTCCTTCACCGTAAAGCTCGTGGTAAATATCAAATATAATTCCGTACGTGCGTGTGCGCAGTTTACGCTAACGATAATAAATACTAGAACGACTTCCAAACTACGCAATGGCAACCTTTGGCACCTTAACTACTTTTGTCATCCACGCATTCAATGACGTTCTTTCAACTGCGCGCGCATAAATAAATCAATCGGACTAACAATGTATAAATAAAACAATTTGTACCAATAAAACAATGGAATAACGAAACGTCACAGTCAGCGAGTTAGAATTCTGCGCTCGCGCGTCCGCATAGATCACGAGGGATGTGACGGTATCGGTTTTAAAACCAGACACGAAAAAAAATGTTTTTTCTCGAAAATGTCCGTAAAAGTTGACATTATGCTTTACATAATCAGAAGGTGAAGTGCATAGATTATGGTCAGCGAAAAATTAAAAAGTTAAAAAGATTGGATAGCTCGACAATAATAAATTACCGCGCCTGCAATCAGTCACAAGTTTTTTTAAAAGTTAAAAAGGCCATGGAAATGTTGGCACAAGTCGTATACACAGCCAAGTCTAATGGCCAGTATCAGATATTTTGTTGGAACTCCGGACTTTTTTCATTGGGTCTGAAACAGCTTGTGGTTTATTTTTAATGAAAAAAACCTGCAAATTTTAAGAAAAAAAGTGGCAAAGCATTAAATGGAATAAAATTAAATGCTATAATTTTATTATTTTGAGAGAAAGTTTACCTATCCTATTTCAGAATTATTCCCCTTTTTTGAGAAAAGCTTTACATTAGTCTCGGCTGGAATAGCAATATTGCTGGCTTCGTATTCGTTAAACGGACTCGCAAGCTCGTCCATTTAATACTCATACTCAGCCAGCAATTGCCTACTTCCAGGCCACGACAATAATCTACTATTACTTTCTACTGCATTTCGTATTGCGCTATTATTTAATGTTCCTGGCGACCTGTAATTTATTACCTAATCATTAACGGGTTGTTTCTTGATAGTAACATGGAAGTAGATACAGTCAACCAACCAATTTAACCACCTCAGAACCTTGTCATAATGACTTGTCATAAAGAACTATTTCTGACCATGAATTTTGGTAGCATTTTTTTATTCCTCGTTACGTCATAAAACATCGGTTTCTGGTTTCAATTAGGTCCCTCTCTAGTAAGAGACGCCCAATTTGCGCTACAAATACCGACAGCATGCAAAAGGTGGATTCAGTGTTTGAGAACGCTATTCGTTTCATCGAGTTCCAGAATGTTGTTAGTAGGCTTTTAAGCCCCCCTTTGAATTTTCCGGAGGGCATCGAAGCATTTTCACCATCGCACAAGAGAACAAAGAGTATAGATTGAAAGAGGGATTTGAGCGTTTCATACAAGTTTCATAAAATTTAAAGATGTGACAGTTTAATTTTTTAATTTTGATGTAGGTGTGGCAAACGAATAAAGGGTTCACCTGACGGTAAGTTATATCAGTAGAAATGTAGAGCGGTAAAATTGGTCCGGTAAAAGACGGTAATATATGGTAACAAAAATTAACGTACTTTTGATAAGTACGTTTTTTTTACTCATTTAGCAATTCATAATTAAGCTAGTCTATTTTATCACGCGATGCATCGTTTATTACACAAACTTGCATATCTGGATCGCTGTTAGAGTTTCTGTCAATTTTATAACTATGTTTTGTTGGGTAATAACCTAACCAATATATTATAGTTGGAAAACCCCCGACATTGTCACTTCAAAGTTCAATATCTCAAAAACGGCTGAACCAATTTTGATAAAACATGTCTAAGAACCATTGCTAGAAACCCTGCTTTCAATTAAAATACCGCATTCAAATCGGTTCACCCGTTTAGGAGCTACGTACGACAGACATACACACACAGACACACATAGCGGTCAAACTTATAACACCCCTCTTTTTGCATCGGGGGTTAAAAATGTTGGTCGTGCTCGTGAAAATATTCAGATTTTAAATTTAATTTGTAGTGTCAAAACATTTGTTTTCATAGCATTCTATTGTGATACTAAAAACTAACACTTAAGGCCTGAGAATTAATGTCTCAAATTGTACCCCTTCCTAAAATGGACCCTAAAGCGTTTCAGAAATTCCATTCTCGCAATTAACGCTGACATATTGTTAAACCCCCGTTTCTTGTGTACACAAACGTACACTGCGTTAATAAATTTAATTTAAACCTTCTTACGAATTATCTGGGCCTCTTCAACGTTAAGGGTCGTCCACATAATTAATAATAAGTAAATCCTACTTATAATTCATTATTGCAGGTGGTAAGACCTTGTGCAAGGTCTGCCCGGATTGCTACCACCATCTTACTCGCTAATCCTGCCGTGAAGCAGCAGTGCTTGCACTGTTGTGTTTCGGCGTGGAGAGTAAGACAGCCGGTGAAATTACTGGCACTTGAGTATTCCATCTTAGGCCTCTAGGTTGGCAACGCATCTGCAATACCCCTGGTGTTGCATTCACGATGTCATTTTTGGGAATTACTTTGGAATAATCCCGGAAGTTCAACTGTCAGATCTATTACTCGAGCGATGCCACAGATAAAGGCTAGTTATTTTATAAAAGCTAGGCCTTAATACTAAATTTAACCTAATTTAGAATTTCAAAAATACCCAAACACTTCTAGTGCTGCCATTGAATCTTTAACAAATTTAAACATCTGAACGGATACAAGCTTTCAATCCAGTTGCCGGCAAATAAATCACACGTTTCTGTTCAAACAGAAACAACTTCCAAGTAAAATTCACTTCTAATTTGAACTTTAATACGACACGCTAAGATTCAAACACCACGTGTCCTTGATTCGAGTTACTACCTTTTGCGCTGGGAGAAACAAATATAAATTGTCAAGTAACATCATGTACAATACAAATTGTCTTCGCTAATGTTTTCAACTGAATTCCAGCGAAAGCGACGGGATAATTAATTGAAAAGGAATGGAGTACATGTATTGTGATGAAAATATTGAATAGGTTTTAGGCAATTGTTCCACTACCGTCAAGGAAGCGGTGAGCTACCAACTATTTTCTCGCTCAAGGAATGTACAAAATATTGCACCTCTAAAACGACAATGAAACGAATACGACACGGTATAAACAAGACTTTCAAAAATCCCTAAATTTTTTTTTTTTTTGTATTTAATTTTTGTGTATTGACATGATACAACAAGCTCTATTGTCTTGAAGGACCACTAACAGCCCATACTTTGAAAATTTGTACTAAGAGCAAATGATAAAAAGTAATCATCAACATCATCAGCCTACAGCCGTACTACTGGACTGGACATGGGTCTTCCATCTTCCACAACACCCTGTCTTCAGCCCCTCGCATCCATCCGCCGCCAGCGACTCTCTTAACGTCATACGTCCACCGTGCCTCAGGACGCCCTACACAGGATAAAAAGTGCATGGGGAAAAATATATTCTTCTCTAATGTTCGTTTTTTCGCGTGCCGTAGAAACAGAATATAAGCCCAATTTTTTATGATTGACAAAAGCAAAAATACCGTGACCAATATTTTATGATAATCTGACTTACGGGCTAAACAGGACAATATTTTTTTAAGATTGGTTTTTGGAGTCTTTTTGTATTTTTTATTTCAACTCCAATTTTGTTACCTTTACCGTGATCCCGTAAAATCCACATCAAAAATACAAGCTGAAACATAGATGCACAGAAAAACCAGTAAAAGAAACCAGCGCTGGGAATCGAACCGAGGTCCTCAGCATTCCGTGCTACGTGCTATACCGCTACACCAGCACTGGATAGGAGTACAGACACGATTTCTTTCCTATTTCCAGCGCGTTCGATTCCCAGCTGGTCTCTTTTTCTGGTTTTTCTGTGCATCCATTTCTCAGTTTGTATTTTCGATATGGTTTCACGGGATACCCGTAAAAGTAACAAATTTGGAGTTGAAATAAAAATTACAAAAAGACTCCAAAAAACCAATCATACCAAACAAACAAACAAATTTAACTCCTCCACAGTGCGAGTATTCTCCTGTCGCACATCCTGTCATACAGTCGCTTCTAGCCCAGTGACAAAACTATTCGAACTACACTCGCATCTCTCTGCTCGCCAATTCATCTAGTTTTTAGCTCCACTCGCTACTCGTTCATCGTTGGCGGCAGGACCAGTACCGTACTCGCAGCTTCGGTCACGTGGACCAATAAAAGTCTAGTTGAATTGGAACTCTAAGCTTTGCTAATTTCCCACAGGAATTTTCGTTCATCTCTGTATGAAACTGCCACTACATAATTGATAAAATTAAGAAAAAAAAAACCGAACGGGAAAACAAAACCGTAAATAATTTGTTGGGAAAATTAAATAGATTAACCTCTGTTTCACCAGCCATTGATTAAATTAAATGCCGTCTCTGTTTGTTGTGTTCCAGTAGATGGAGACAGAATCACATTTATTTAAGTTAAATCCGTTGTTGTTAATATAATAAGCTACAAAAAACATTAGGAAGCCATAACAGCGATCATACCATAACCATAACCGTAATACTCGTAGCACCGTGTCAGGCAAAAATATATTTTTTGTATTGAAAAACCCTCTCATTCTGAGAGGAGGCTTGTGCCCAGCAGTGGACTTATCCCTTAAATTGGCAAGAGTAAAAAAATACAAAAACAAGTGATACAGTATCATACCTTGATTTAAATACCGTCTTAGGTCTACAGAAAAATTAAAAAAAAAATCTAGCATTATTGGTTTTTCAGAAATCTATGTACATCACCATGCACGTTCCAATTCTATAAGAACAAAGTAACATTATTTTGTGTACACGCTGGTTACCGCTGCCAATGAGGCAGTAAACTTTTATATAAAAAAAAACCTAATTTTTTAAAAAAACATCATTTATACTTGGTTTTGGTTTTGGTATATTTGGTATTGTATTTAACTAAATGTAAACAAAACACCGTCAATTGGTGTCTTAAATAATGAAATTTCCCCATTAAACTATCTAAACATACTATCTGTATTGAAATACACTAGTCTAGTTAGTATTACAATGATAGACAAGTAAAATGTTTAAATCTTGAATGTGACAATCTAGCAACTGAAGTTTGTTTACATTTACTTAAATACTCGTACCTATCCAAATCAAATATATTGTGCAACTGTCAAAAAGCAATTTCGTGTTTTCCAACAGCGAAAAAAGGGGCATATATGAGTTGCTCTGAAGATGAGCTCTGGTTGAGTTCTAAACGCGCTCAAGTGTAGATGGCGTGGCTATGGATTGCATAGAGTTTAATGTGGGCAAAGCATCATATAACTGTGGATGGCCAGGGCAGAACTTTTTCTCTAATGGTCAAAGAAGCATCGTGCATGCTTTCAGAATTCAATCGGTTTGGATATACATACATATATATTTTATCAACCTTATGCTCATCCAATAAGCAGAATAGCAATTCAAACGTTCCAAAGAAGTTTAGAGATGGTGCATCAGAGCTATCATCAGAATCGAATTGTGGCGTGCGTGCGGTTTAATTTCCTCGTCCGGATTAGAGCCCAACATCATAACATGCATTTTCTACGGGAATTAAAGCTAAAATCTTATGCGGTGTCGACTTTATGTTAAGCACTGCAGACAAAGAAGAAAAGCATACTGTTTAAAAGATTTAAAATAAACAAGGGGACGTAAAATCGTTAATTTGAAATCAAAAAATGTACAGGGAACTTGGTAATGTACACCGTGGTACCGAAGTTAATTCACCTTTGTAGTTGGCAAACGTACATGGTGGTTACCGTAGTTGAATGTAAGTACTTCTTCACAAACTTGGCGACGGTAACCGTGGCGTACGTTCTAATTCAACAGTGATTATCGTTGTTATGATGCTGAATGTACACAAAAGAACCAATTGTTCGTATACTTTAGCCTTTTCTAAAACACAAAACATAATAAGCATAACTTGCATAGAAAAAAGTTGAATTTTTTAATAAAGCTTTCCCTAGGTACTAGAATGCGACGCCGCGTTGAACTTATTTTTGACACTGACTTAATTTGAAATTATTGCCAAGTCACATATTTTTTCAACCATTCATCATAAATTATTTAGTAGTTTTTAGTCGTAAAAGTTTCAAAAAATATATATATTGATGATAGGATTTTTTATTTACTAACGTACACGGTGATGCACAGTGCCAATTTAAGGGTTATATAGGCTGGGATGATGATGATGATTGAAAAGTATCAGACTATGCCACTAGCACGTTTCCTAACCAACTGTCGCCTTCGCATGTCATGTATGCGCTTGACATTCCGTGCCTAATACGATCCTATTACTGTCACGGCCACGTCATGATACGGTGTAGTGAGTAGAGAACTTAAGTCTTAGTCGCTACGACACCCACGGGAAAAGATGGATCCGCCCTATTCTAATTCATCCTACAAAGATAATCATATCCACTGCTGGACATAGGCCCCCACAAGGCTCTTCAGTCTTATCTTATCTTAACCAGGTCTTCGCTCCATCTTGTTAGAGCGGTACAGCTCCCGGTCCGCGGACGCCATTCGAGAACCTTCTGACCCCATCGGCCATCAGTCCTACGAGGAATGTGCCCCGCCCACTGCCACTTCAGTTTCGCAATTCTTCGGCCCATGTCGGTAACCTTAGTTCTACTGCGGATAACATCATTTCTGTTTCCATACCGCAGAGAAACCCCGAGCATAGACCTCTCCATAGCCCTCTGAATGACTTTGAGCCTACAAAGACAAACACACAAACCTACAAAGATCGTTACAGATCATTTCATACAATTCCTAGGCTAAAATTGTCTTAGTAATGTGAACTAAAACCATTCTAATCCCTTGTTATTGCGTAAGGGCTTTTTCCATAGAACTACAAATGAAAGGAATAGAAATGCTATCCGATTATGATTTTTGAAAAACCCAAAAATACTTTAAAAAAGGTCAGACGGGATATGAACCCGCGTCTCTTAACAACATGCGCAAAGAATTTCATTAAATGAAGGTTTTAAGATCTTCCGTGTGGTGTCGGTCAAGAATTGCACCACCCCCTCTCTTCCCGTGGGTGTCGTAAGAGGCGACTAAGGGATAAACCGGAGGATGGGCAGCAGCGTCCTCCGCGAACTATCGGATATAACTGCGGTCGCCAACCCGCCTGCCAAGCGTGGCGACTAAGGCATTTTTCCCCCCAAGGTACAAGATATAAAACTAATGAATCCACACAATCAGCCCAGACCCCTAGTCCCCGGCGGCCCTGCTATTCCTGGCTCCGGTAGCGGCCATGGTAACGCGCGGGCAGGGGGTGCTATAGCTAATCACCGGCAGAGGCCCGGCTACAAAAAACGACAACCTTTGGCCCTGGCAACATATAACTGCCGAACACTGCGGACCGATGAAAGGATACTGGAACTGGAGGAAGAATTGAGCAGGTTACGATGGGAAATCATAGGGTTATCAGAAGTCCGTAGAGAGGGGGAGGACACGATAACTCTTAAGTCCGGTAACTTGCTCTATTTCCGGGAGGGCGAACACCAGTCCCAGGGAGGTGTCGGGTTTATCGTCCACAGGTCCCTCGTGAACAACGTGGTGAAGATCGAGAGTGTGTCGAACCGGGTAGCATGCCTTGTACTCAGAATGACCCACGATATTCGTTTGAAGGTCATACAGGTATACGCTCCGACCTCGACGCACTCCAACGATGAGATGGAGGCTATGTATGAGGACATTTCCAGAGCCACGCATAGCTCCAGAACTCACTTCACGGTTGTTATGGGGACTTCAAAGCAAAGCTGGGTAAACGAGACGGTGAAGAACTGAGAGTGGGGAATTTGGAGTGGGGCGTAGGAATCACCGGGCCACCTACTGGCCGGTTTTATGGAGAAGGAGGGACTCTATATGATGAACTCCTTCTTCAGGAAACGTGAGCATAGGAAGTGGACCTGGATGAGCCCTGATGGTGTTACGAGGAATGAGATAGATTTTATCATGTCGACGAAAAAGCACATATTCAATGATGTCTCCGTGATCAGTGCGTTTAAAACCGGGAGTGATCATCGTATGGTACGAGGCTCATTGAATATCCAGTTCAAGCTTGAAAGGTCTCGACTGATGAAATCTACGCTCCGCCCAGAACCTGCTCAGCTCCAAAACCCCGAGAGCTTTCAGCTCGAACTTCAAAATCGTTTCGAATGCCTAGGTAGCGAGGTGGACGATTACAACGACGGGTTTGTGGAAGCTGTCCATATGGTCGGGTCTAAGTTCTTCAAGACCCGCCGTACTAGAACCAAAAGGCTTTCGGATTCCACCCTTAGGCTCATGGAGGTGAGGCGTGAGATGATTCTGCAGTCTTCTGGTGACGCTTGTCGCTATCGGCAGCTCAACAGACAGATCTCAAAGTCTCTGAAGCGCGATGTACGCCGATTTAATACTACCAGTATTGAAGAGCTATTGAGCGTAACAGGGGCTCTAAGGTGTTTACCAGGGATCTGTCTGTTGGTCAAAGCCAGTTGATGAAGCTCAAGACCGACGACGGCAGAATCGTTTCATCCAAACCTGAGCTGTTGGAGGAAGTTGAGAGGTTTTATGGACAGCTATACACGACAACCCGAACACCTGTCGAAAATCTAGCTAAAGACCCGAGGGCTAGATTAACCCGACACTATACCGAAGACATCCCGGACGTCAGCCTGTACGAGATTAGTATGGCCCTCAAGCAGCTTAAGAATGGCAAAGCCCCGGGTGACGACGGAATTACAGCCGAACTCCTGAAGGCGGGTGGTAGACCAGTCCTTAAGGGCCTTCAGACGCTGTTTAGTTCCGTCCTTCACCAAGGGAGAACGCCGAAAGCATGGAACAGAAGTGTGGTGGTGCTCTTCTTCAAAAAAGGTGATAACACCTTGCTGAAGAACTATAGACCCATCTCACTTCTGAGCCATGTTTACAAGCTATTTTCCAGGGTCATCACAAACCGTCTCACACGCAGGCTTGACGACTTCCAGCCTCCCGAACAAGCCGGCTTCCGAAAAGGCTATAGTACCGTAGACCACATACATGCGCTGCGGCAGGTTATACAGAAGACTGAAGAGTATAACCTCCCCTTTGCCTAGCATTTGTGGACTACGAGAAAGCCTTCGATTCGATCGAGACTTGGGCTGTGCTGCAGGCTCTCCAGCGGTGCCAAGTTGACTATCGGTATATCGAAGTGTTGAAGTGTCTGTACGAAAACGCCACTATGTCCGTCCGATTACAGGATCAGAGCACGAAGCCTATTCCTCTGCAGCGGGGAGTCAGACAAGGAGATGTGATCTCTCCGAAACTGTTCACCGCTGCATTGGAGGATGCTTTTAAGGTTTTGGACTGGAAAGGACGAGGCATCAACATTAATGGCGAGTACTTCACTCATCTTCGATTCGCCGACGACATTGTAGTCATGGCTGAGACCATGGAGGACCTCGGTGCTATGCTCGCTGACCTCAGTAGAGTTTCCGACCGAGTTGGCCTGAAAATGAACATGGACAAGACGAAAGTCATGTCTAATGTCCATGTTGTACCAACTCCCGTAATAGTCGGAGACTCTGCGCTCGAAGTTGTTGACGACTATGTATACCTGGGACAAACGGTCCAGTTAGGTAGGTCCAACTTTGAGAAAGAGATCACTCGTCGAATCCGACTCGGCTGGGCAGCGTTCGGGAAGCTTCGCAGTGTCTTTTCGTCCAAATTACCGCAGTGTTTGAAGTCAAAAGTCTTTGACCAGTGTGTGTTGCCAGTGATGACATACGGATCTGAGACGTGGGCGCTAACGATGGGCCTCATGAGAAAACTCAAAGTCATTCAGAGGCTATGGAGAGGGCTATGCTCGGGGTTTCTCTGCGGGATAGAATTAGAAATGATGATATCCGCAGTAGAACTAAGGTTACCGACATAGCCCGAAGAATTGCGAAACTAAAGTGGCAGTGGGCGGGGCACATTGCTCGCAGGACGGATGGCCGATGGGGCCAGAAGGTTCTCGAATGGCGTCCGCGGACCGGGAGACGAGCTGTCGGTAGGCCTCCAACAAGATGGAGCGACGACTTGGTTAAGATCGCGGGATCGCGGTGGATGCGGAAAGCACAAGACCGGTCTGAGTGGAGAGCCTTGGGGGAGGCCTATGTCCAGCAGTGGACGTCTTTCGGCTGACATGATGAAGGTTTTAAGATAGGCGTAATATTGCTACATAGCGTTGTACAGAGGGACGTTACAGTCGACTCATTTAGTTATTTGTGCAATCACAAACGTAATGCAAATGTTAAAGTAGTCAAATGGACCTGACGATGCTAGCACTAACAGTCAACAACTGTCACAGAAACCATTTGGTTCAGCAGTTTAAACGTGAAGACGTAACAGATAGGAAGACAGAGCTACTTTCATAATTGTAATATAACATTAAAGTACCCGCGGCTTCGCACTCGTAAATTATTAGATCCAGCAGCAGCTGAATTGAAATTTTGGGATTTTTAAAAATTCCCAAAATTTAAATCATGATCTTCATTGAGGTGGTGTTAAGAATACCTTTCCAATATTTCAAGACTCTAAATCCAGCGGTTGAAATTTCATGATTTTGTCCCTATCCCGTGTGAAAATAGCCTATGTCACTATGTGTTATTCCAGACGACCAGCTACCTACATACCAAATTTCATAACTCTTAAGCCTAGCGGTTGTTATTTCGAGATTTTATCCCTATCCCGTGGGAATATTGGAATAAAAAGTATCCTATGTTTTAAATTGCTTGCAGGTGGTAGGACCTTGTGCAAGGTCCGCCCGGATTGCTACCACCATCTTGCTCGCTAATCCTGCCGTGAAGCAGCAGTGTTGCACTGTTGTGTTTCGGCTGGAGAGTAAGACAACCGGTGAAATTACTGGCACTTGAGTTATCCCATCTTAGGCCTCTAGGTTGGCAACGCATCTGCAATTCCCCTGGTTTGCAGATGTTTATGGGCGGTGGTGATCTCTTACATCAGGAGACCCACTTGCTCGTTTGCCATCCAGTCGTATAAAAAAAAAAAAAAAAAAAATTAAGTTTTAAAATAACTTTTTGTTAAATTTCATCCAAATCCGTCCAGCCGTTTCAGCGTCAAGAAGTAACAAACATACTCTTTCACTCACTCACAAACTTTCGCATTTATAATACTAGTGTTTAACCGCGGCTTTGCACACGTAAATCATTGGTCCAGCATCTGAATTAAAATTTCGGGATTCTGAAAAATTCCCGTGGGATTTCCCGAAAATTAAGTCGTGGTTTTCATTGACGTTACATTAAAACAATCATGTAAAATTTCATGACTCTCAGCCCAGCGGTTGTTTCGAGATTTTATATAGAATAGAAACGTTTATTCGCTAATTCGCAAAATTACATAAGTACCTACACAAAATAAAACAAGTATAAAATAAATATTAATGACAGTATTTGCGAAATCGCGAAACGGTCTCAGCTCAGCATAGTGTTGGCCGTAGAGAGCCAACCGCTGGTCTTCCGCTGAGACCGCTTGGGCGACTTCACGGAAAGCGACATAAATAAAAAAAAAAAAAGAAGTAAATCTAAAAAGAAACAAATAGAAAGATACCCTATCCTCTATCCCCTATCCTATCTATAGATTTTACCCCTATCTCGTGGAAATATCGGAATAAAAAGTAGTCTATGTTTCATTTCAGATGTCCAGCTATCTACATACCAAATTGCAGCGTGGAATAACAAACATACTCACTCACCCACAAACTTACGCATTTATTATTTAGGATATTATGAATGGGGTATTCGAGCAAGATCATTTTGATTGGTATTTGAGTGATTCGTATCACTAAAGGTTTACTTATGCTTAGGCTAAAGAGCTAAAATGGAATATCTCACGTGCAAGTACAAGTATTTTGTTACAGACTGAGTTAGAAAAGTTACTGGTTTTCTAGGCAAATTGTCGCTTTGAGTTCTTAGTTCGCGCGACATATCTAACAGTAAGATTGGTTTTTTGGAATCTTTTTGTATTTTTTATTTCAATTCCAAATTTATTTTTGGTGTAGCGGTATAGCACACGGCACGGAATGCCGAGGACCTGAGTTCGATTCCCAGCGCTGGTCTTATTTCTGATTTTTCTCTGCACCTATATTTGGGTAATTATTTGAGGTGTAAGATAAATGTTACAGAAATAAAAACACACATTTTGATGTGGTCTGTTTTATTTTGAACATAAGGATATGTACCGATAAGATGCTTTATATTATAAGAGATCGATAAAGTTTATTTTGGTTAAAAAAAGCAAAAATCCAATTTTAACGGTAACAAAAATGAGCATCGAGACACGAAAAAGAACATTATTTATTTTAAAATCTTATAATTGTACTATTTGAATGAAATTCCGATCATAATGAGAAAACGAATAAGCATTATTTAATTAGTCAGGTATCAACAGAAATAGACAATCGATATCTATATAAAAAAATTAAAACTTGACCTCGAAAATGACGACTTCAAATTGTAATTTTTGTAACCTTTTAAATACTATCTAGAAATTACTTAATTAAAGTAAGATTAATAGCTTCAACTCACAAACCAAAACAGCTTTCAATACCTTCCCCCCCGTGCAGGTCTACGGTAGACCAGAACGAAATTATGTTACAACGAAACAACACAACAAAATGCTCTAAATGACGAAGTTTTCTTTAATTAGATATATACGTTTCACACGTACATTCAGGGCAAAATAATTCTTGAACCTCTCGCAAGTTAACAAAATTGGCGACGCACTGGTCATAATTCCTATAACCACACCTGGAGCAAATGTTCTTGACGGTCAACCATTCTTCATTTAAATCAATTAAATCAATAACGGCATAAACGATTACACTGTAAAAAGCAGAAAATTCTATAAAACAGTGTTCTGTATTTTTTCTACTTGTAGGAAAATCATCTTTTTCGTGGTCTTTTAATCAGTTTCGTGGCCCATAGCACCACGAAAATGATGACCACGAAATTGAAAAGTTCTTACTTTCGCGGCTCTGCAGTAAATATCCTATAGGTTTGAAGCAAATAAAATCAATATTGAATAACTTAACTGCAGATGACACAGCACCAGTAAAACATTATATTTATTTACCCAATACTCACCAAGTCGCAACCGTAACGAAAATGACGCTCGATCTTTGACGCAAATCTAACTGAAACTTTATTACATTAATTATAGATAAATAATTATGGCTTGCGATAAACATTATACGTCATTTAGACGCAGTCTTATTTTCAAAGTTGCCTATAGTTAAAAAGGATTTACAGGAGGTTTGACCTCTTTTTTTTGTTTAAAATATTACTTAATAAGTGTGGCTACGAAAATGATGGTGTATTTGGAACAACGGGAAATGCAGAAAAAAATAGTCTTATCAATGTCCTAATTTTTTTATGTTTGCATGCATGGTATATCATATTATGAACATTCAATCCATGTTTTAAACAGCAAGTTTTTCTATACCTTGTATTTTTTACAATTCTACAAAGTAGTCAGGGATAATCCGCACCTGACCACGTAACTGACTTTTGTGCAGAAAATTAAGTTATTGTGGAAAAAAAGATAAAATAGAATAAAATGTATTTACCACAAGTTTCAGTGATAATATCCTAAGCAACTTAAAAACAATAAACGATATATTTCTAATTTTATAATTGAAAATTTGAGTCTGAACACAATTGAACCTCTCGAAATAATAACCCATTTCAGTTAGTATTTTCGATATAGGTTTTACGGGATGACCGTGAAAGTAACAAAAAAGTTTGAAATTGAAATAAAAAATACAAAAAGATTCCAAAAAAACAATCTTAATTTGATTGCTTGATAACGATATCTCTTGTCCGGGTGAGCGGTTAGTTCCGATGGAGTGCCGAAAAGTTTTTCGATGAGGGCTACGGCATAGATGTCGCTAGTGTCGCTGTTTACGAGGCTAAATAAGAAACAACACAAGCTGAGATATGAGGTGCATAGGAGAAATTCGTGTCTGTATCGTTGTCCAGCGGTGGTGTAGCGGTATAGCACACGGCACGGAATGCCGAGGACCTGGGTTCGATTCCCAGCGCTGGTCTTATTTTTCTGGTTTTTCTGTGCATCTATGTTTCAGTTTGTATTTTCGGTATATCTAACAGTTCCGTGGTCTATTCGTATGGTACGTGACATGTGAGCAGGAACGCAATATTATGGTAATGTCAAAACGTTGCTTTTTAGTTCCCTTAGAGAACAATAATAACATGGACAATGAAATTGGCGTATTAGGCCACGTAATGTGGTTCGATTGCGTATTAAGTATACTTATTACAATAGAAACTTAATAAAAGTAAAAATCAGTAATTAAAAAATACCGTGAACTGCTTCAACTTTGCCCTCTGGCCCCAACATTGCCTGATTCAATTTAGAGTCGATAACTAGCACCCTTCTAGGTTTTTAAACTTTTGTCCCCCCGTAATAATAATTCCCGTGTAGATAAAAGTTTAAAACCTATAAGAGTGCTAAGTTATCGACTCTAAATCGAATCAGGCAATGTTGGGGCCAGAAGGCAAAGTTGAAGCAGTTTACGGTACGTAGAAGAACAAGACAAGGGTCATAGTATAGTCAACCTAATTAGCTTGTTGAAGCGGGAGTGGGCTATATAGCACGGAGAACAGATGCTGGTGACTGTACCGTCTATCGCACTCGAATATCTTTTTTAGGGTTCCGGAGCCAAAATGCCAAAAACGGAACCCTTATAGTTTCGTAAAGTTCGTCTGTCTGTCTATCCGTCCGTATATCACAGGCATTTTACTCGAAAACTACAAGATTTATATCAATGAAATTTGGAGCCGCTATTTAGTTTTGTATTTAAATTACAAAAATAAATATTTATGGGGGCACTCAATACCTACACGTAACAGAAAATAAAAAAAAATTTTAACGCATCAACGTGTGGAACATAGTTCGACAGCTCTTTTGAAAAGATAGTAAGGTTTCTTAAAAACTTTTTTGATTAAGTGAAGATTTCCGGAAATAATCGCTCCCAAAGTAGCAAAAATTGTGTCCCCCCCCCTCTATCTTGTAAACCATTTGTCCAAAAAATATGCAAAAAATATGGAAAGGTAAGGTTTCACCATGATCTGATATACCGTTTTTGAGTTATTGCCGAAAAACTGCGCTTCTCAACAAAAGGACGTAAGTGCCGCGAAAATACGCTCTTTTTCTGGTAATAGATTTTAAGACTGTAGTAAGTGTTTTAATTGTGTTATAACGCACAAAATGTTTTATTGTTTTATGTTTTGGTTTTACGGGATGACCGTAAAAGTAAAAATTTCGAATTGAAATAAAAATACAAAAAGATTCCAAAAAACCAATCTTAATTTGATTGCTTAAAAACGATATCTCTTGTCCGGTGAGCGGTTAGTTCCAATGGAATGCCGAAATAGTTTGAGGGCTACGGCATAGATGTCGCTAGCGTCGCTGCTTAAGTGACTAAGTAAGAAACACAAGCTGAGATATGAGGTGCATAGGAAATTCGTGTCGGTACCGTTGACCATCAGTGGTGTAGCGGTATAGTACGCGGTACGGATTACCGAGGACCTGGTTCGATTCCCAGTGATGGTCTTATTTTTCTGTTTTTCTGTGCATCTGTATTTCAGTTTGTATTTTCAATTTCGGTTTTACGGGATGACCGTAAAAGTAAAAATTTCGAATTGAAATAAAAATACAAAAAGATTCCAAATAACCAATCTTAATTTGATTGCTTAGAAACGATATCTCTTGTCCGGGTGAGCGGTTAGTTCCAATGGAATGCCGAAATAGTTTGAGGGCTACGGCATAGATTTCGCTAGCGTCGCTGCTTAAGTGACTAAGTAAGAAACACAAGCTGAGATATGAGGTGCATAGGGAAATTCGTGTCGGTACCGTTGACCATCAGTGGTGTAGCGGTATAGCACGCGGTACGGATTACCGAGGACCTGGGTTCGATTCCCAGTGATGGTCTTATTTTTCTGTTTTTTCTTAGCATCTGTATTTCAGTTTGTATTTTCAATTTTACTTGATTTTTTTCGTTATGTCTACGGAACCCTATCTTGGGTGTGTCCGACACGCTCTTGGCCGGTTTTTGTTTTAAAAATCTTACCTCACTATTGGTTATTTTATTTCCTATACGATTTTACGTAACTTGTAAACAAGTAAACTTATTTCTAACCGGATTTTAGAAGACTAAACATTCACAAATACAATTTAAAAGTTGCTAGACAAATCTTCCTACTGTTTCTCTACAAGGATTTATTTTATAGAAGCACTAAAGGCGTGGGTTTAATACATACGATGGAGCGAACTTTATAACGCAGTATTTTGTAATAAGGTTGTAATATTACAGAATATTTTATATGCCGGCCGATCGTAAAATACGCCAGATCACGAAATTCCTAGGCATATTATCATGAAATGACGCCATTTTATGTTATGTCTAAAAGTTGGCCACGTGTATCACGATGTGTTCGAGCATGCCTTGGGATCGGCCGAAGAACCGATATGGCGGCGTTTTATGATATGCCTAGGAATTTCATGATCTGCCTAAACGTCACAAGGCAAATCGTTAAACAGTAAGTTTTGAACGATAATGTCGGATGTCAATTAGCCAATTCACGAAATGGCGCCTGGCGCCATTTCACGATATGCCTAGGAATTTCGTGATCTGGCACATATATATATTCTTAAAAAAAAAATTCGTACACTGTTTTTTCTTTTGTCAATCAATCAATAACGCTCTTTCGGGTTAAAAATGACAAAGATGAAGCTCGTTAAAAATGACAAAGATGAAGCTCGTCAAAAATGACAAAGATGAAGCTCGTCAAAAATGACAAAGATGAAGCTCGTCAAAAATGACAAAGATGAAGCTCGTCAAAAATGACAAAGATGAAGCTCGTCAAAAATGACAAAGATGAAGCTCGTCAAAAATGACAAAGATGAAGCTCGTCAAAAATGACAAAGATGAAGCTCGTTAAATATGACAAAGATGAAGCTCGTCGAAAATGACAAAGATGAAGCTCGTCAAAAATGACAAAGATGAAGCTCGTAAAAAATGACAAAGATGAAGCTCGTCAAAAATGACAAAGATGAAGCTCGTCAAAAATGACAAAGATGAAGCTCGTTAAAAATGACAAAGATGAAGCTCGTAAAAGTACGGGAGTAGAGACCAGTGAGGGGCCAGTGACGTGACGAAAAAAAAATATTCTACTTCTATTTAGAATAATATTTTATATCCGGGAAACCACCCAATTGAAAAATCTAGCGAGTATCTTACGAAACGTGTTTTAATTCGCTAAAAATATAATTTCAGCGAATAATTATTTGAGGTAAAAAAAACATTAAAACTACATATTTTGTTGGAACCGCATTTTGCTCTTATTTCTGGCAAAAATCCGTTTAAGTAAGTCATTCCTGCATCAATCAATCAGAGTTTTTATTTTTATACATTTTAGGGTTTTGGTCTTAGTACTATGTTCACAAGATGATCATATTTTAAATCTAATGGCATTTCCTTAACGTAAGGTATACTTATGGGGCTATGGGCCGAATACGATGCGCCGTGGTAGGCGACTTTGTTCACTCGTACGCACAAGGTCATCGGGAGCTGTTTTCCTTAAAGCGCAAAATACACACAAGACGATAGCGGATCTGTAGCGGGTCGGGTCGGGACTGCGGCGGGCCTATTTACGTGGTTCAACATCACACCGCGGCACTAAGGTCTGACCGAGACTGCTTTTTTAATTTCGGCCGAGAACGCGACCGAGATCAAGAATAAAATATATTCTCGGCCGAGACCGAGACCAAGACACAAATAATAAGTATTTTTCCACATTTTCATACTTTCCTAAAAAAAACACGCGTTATGAATGAAAAAATGTCATATGCATGCATGCATGTTCTACAAACAAACTTAATCATCACGTAAATCAATCTACAATATTAAACAACCTTAATCGAAAATAAATGTACAAGTTGTCACTTGTTAACTCTTGTTAGCAGGTCGTCATCATCACCATCATCATCATGTCAGCCGAAAGACGTCCACTGCTGGACATAGGCCTCCCCCAAGGCTCTCCACTCAGACCGGTCTTGTGCTTTTCGCATCCACCGCGATCCCGCGATCTTAACCAGGTCGTCGCTCCATCTTGTTGGAGGCCTACCGACAGCTCGTCTCCCGGTCCGCGGACGCCATTCGAGAACCTTTTGACCCCATCGGCCATCAGTCCTGCGAGCAATGTGCCCCGCCCATTGCCACTTCAGTTTGTTAGCAGGTGCACTGAATAAATAATAGTGGTGTCAGTGAGTTGCAACTACCACACGCACGAGACCGAGCGGGGCGACCAATCAAAATCCCAAGGAAAGCTCGTCCAACCGCGGTAAAACGCGCGCCAATATTTAAATTGGGCGCCGCCGCGGAGTCTCGGTCGCGGCCGAGAAACACGGCTGTTTGGGCCGAGACCGAGACCGAGATCTCGGCCCGATTTTTGGCCGAGATTTATCGAAAACGAGACCGAGATCTCGCTCGGACCTTAATATGCAGCCACATAAATAGGCCCGCCGCACTCCCGACCCGCACCCGTCCCGTGTGTGTTTCACGGTTATGAAATCGCGAATCGCCTGTAGTTCAGGAAACAATTGAAAACGCGTTGCATTGCAGAGGTTATCCGTCAGGATAATCCCGGCGTCACGTTTAACCGGATCCGCCGCGGCCACTTTATCCGGCTTCCGACAACTTTCTGATCCGGTTTCTTGGAGAAAGATGATGGATGATCCCGCGTCAAACTAAGTACAGAATACAGTTTATAAGAGGAGTTTGGATTGAATTGTGTTCAAATATCTTTTTATCCAACTTTTATTTTAATCTGTGGTAATTTAATGATTATTAGTTTATAACATTTTTTTTACTAGTTGTACCCAATTGTGACATTGTATTGGACATTTCGCGTTAAAGTCAGTGACATTACTCCGTAATTGTCATATCTGTCATATAAGTATAATAATATCAAAATAAAGTACCTGTAATCTGTTGGTTGAAAATCTAAATATATATTTTTTCTTTTGCTCACAGCTTATGCTAAACCTGAGCCCATTATTATTTGTGTAGTCCTGTCTTATTTCTATAGCAATAAATGATTTTAAATATATTTGATATGGATGTACCTACTATAAATATAAATACATAAAAATAAGTAAGTGGATTCTCACCATTATTTTACAAACTTTACTTTAGTTCACTTGTTAGTTGATAGATCTTACTTAACCCCCTAATGATTGAATGTTTGCTACGCCATCAAGCTAAAACGGATTTGAGTTATACATATTTTGGCACGCAGATTATACTTTGTATAATGGAAGATCGCATACAAGGTGTTGATTAAGTAACTGAAAACCTGACATCCCTATTTTTTTTTTCATTTTAAGTTACATTTTGTTTTCGATACTTCATCATCATCCCAGCCTATAACGTCCCACTGCTAGGCACACGTCTCCTCTCAGAACAAGAGGGCTTGGGCCGTAGTTCCCACGCGGGCCCAGTGCGGATTGGGAATTTCACACGCACCATTGAATTGCTTCGCAGGTTTGTGCAGGTTTCCTCATGATGTTTTCCTTCACCGCAAAGCTCGTGGTAAATTTCAAATGTTATTCCGCACATGAATTTCGAAAAACTCAGAGGTGCGAGCCGGGGTTTGAACCTACGACCCTCTGCTTGAGAGGCGATAGGTCAAACCACTAGGCCACCGCGGCTTTTTAGCTAGGCTATTCTAGGCTTTCGATACTTACGTCCATTATTTCAACAAATATTTCAGTGATTTGATAAGTCAGTACGTAAATATGTAAATATGGCCCGCCTAGGAGCCCCTTTTTCACTGCAATTTGTGGCCGGCAACTATTGGTGTCCCTCTCTTACTCACATGTTAGACAGGGACACCAATAGTTGCCGGCCACATATTGCAGTGAAAATATGGCCCGTCTAGGAGCCCCTTTTTCACTGCAATTTGTGGCCGGCAACTATTGGTGTCCCTCTCTTACTCACATGTTAGACAGGGACACCAATAGTTGCCGGCCACATATTGCAGTGAAAATATGGCCCGTCTAGGAGCCCCTTTAGTGGCCGGCAACTATTGGTGTCCCTCTCTTACTCACATGTTAGACAGGGACACCAATAGTTGCCGGCCACATATTGCAGTGAAAATATGGCCCGTCTAGGAGCCCCTTAATTCTACTACATTTCCAACTCTAGACTCGATAAGTTGCGCTTCGATGATTTTAGATTAGAAGAACCAAAATGATAAAATTATCTAAATAGCATGCTACCTCGCTAAAACATTTAATTGGCACATGTTACATTCGTATCTTTTAAACTGAGTACATTAAAAAAACCCGACACAAACTCGACCAGATTTAAAACATAGTATAATCGATTCTACTCTGGATTCTGAGGAAACTACTTTCTGGTTTTTAGTTATTTAATGAGGATTCTTGTATATTCCGCGAGATAACGATCATAAATTCCACATGTAATTTTTTCTCGTAAATAATTGAAGTGTGTGTATCTATGTGCCGGTGTTCATCACAGAGTAATTGTATTGTATTGTAAATTCTGAAAACTCAGAGAAGAGCCCGTGTTCAAACTCTCGGCTCGTATAGCCGGCTGACTTGTCTGATATAAGTGACAAGTGAAAATTGATGTAGGAATAAATAAATAAATAAATATCATGGGACACTTGACACCAATTGACCTAGTCCCAAGCTAAGCAAAGCTTGTACTATGGACACTAGGCAACGGATAAACATACTTATATAGATAAATACATACTTAAATACATATTAAACATCCAAGACCCGAGAACAAATATTCGTATTATTCATACAAATATCTGCCCCGGCCGGGATTCGAACCCGGGACCTTAAGCTTCGTAGTCAGGTTCTCTAACCACTTGGCCATCCGGTCGTCAAATGAATGAATAGCAAGGAATGGATAGCGTGTAAAACAATAAACTGCTTTGTTGATTCCTCTGTGCTTTCTAACATACCTATAGCAAGGCATGTTTATACATAGGAGAGTGGATCAAATATAAGTTTCTATGTGAATTGCGAGAGCCGTGGTGGCCTAGTAAGCCGTGGTGGCCTAGTGGTTTGACCTATCGCCTCTCAAACAGAGGGTCGTGGGTTCAAACCCCAGCTCGCACCTCTGAGTTTTTCGAAATTCATGTGCATTTACATTTGAAATTTACCACGAGCTTTGCGGTGAAGGAAAACATCGTAAGGAAACCTGCACAAACCTGCGAAGCAATTCAATGGTGCGTGTGAAGTTCCCAATCCGCACTGGGCCCGCGTGGGAACTATGGCCCAAGCCCTCTTGCTCTGAGAGGAGGCCTGTGCCCAGCAGTGGGACGTATATAGGCTGGGATGATGTGAATTGCGAGAGGTTGTCTTAAGCGGAAATTATCGCTTACAAGTTTTTACTCAAGACATCATTACAAGTTTCTACTTAGGCTGAATTTGTATTAATAACATAATAATCCACTCGAGGACCTTCCTCCCCTGACGGTTATTCTGTTCATCGCTGTGGCCCGCCCACTGCCACTTCAAACTGTTATCTTCTTCGAACTGTGTCGGTGACTTTAGTTCTTCGGTGAATTCACGTATACCACGCACCATATAAATCTGCCTAAAAGTTCATTACTTAATACTCAGTTTTGACGCATTTTTGAGATACATTTTTTATGCGACGTCTTTACGTTACTCCCTGATTGTGTTCGAATCGCTTAACGGTATAGCACCTATTCAATTATTGGAATTATACCTTTATAGCTTTTGTGGTACTAGTCGGGGCAATGAACTTTTAGGCAAAGTTAGGCGCCGTAAGGTATAAGTAGTAGGTGGACTCCATCGTGATTACAAGCTTTTCTTTAATTTGCCCTGTTCGTTTATTTATTTGTTTGTTTGAGTCAAATCTTGGAAGCTAAATTTGACCCACTTCCAGTAGCCCAATCGACTTGAAATTTGGCGTAATTATGTAAATTTGGTGACAATATAATAATCTGGTAGTGACATCTTGGTGGGCCTGCCTGGATCATCTCCGCAGGAGAGAACTCCTCAATGGTTAATAGTACCGACTTGAAATTTTGTACGGATATGTAGTTTAGATGACAATGCAAGTACAGTCAACAAAAAGTACAATCAGCAAAAAATGCTTGTATTTAAAATGAAATTTTTAACAAAACTTATTTGATAATCTAACGGATCGACTAAATAGTAT
This sequence comes from Choristoneura fumiferana, assembly GCF_025370935.1. Taxonomy (NCBI): domain Eukaryota; kingdom Metazoa; phylum Arthropoda; class Insecta; order Lepidoptera; family Tortricidae; genus Choristoneura; species Choristoneura fumiferana. The sequence goes on along the minus strand of NC_133477.1, from coordinate 2,023,244 downwards.
TTTTTTTTACCAGAAAACAACCCAATTCAGAAGAGTTGCCTTATGTATACTATGCTGTGTTCATTAATATATTTAGGTACATGTGTTGTCAAAGGCCTTTTATATCGCCTTAGGGTTTATTCGTGATGATGCTGTAAGTAATGATAAGATAATGTAGATTAATAAATTGAAATATCGATTCAGCTTCCTTCACTAAAAATATAACGTTAAAACATTCGTCATCCAACAAACTTAAAACATTTAAAGCAATGATTAATGTGAAATAGATTTAAACATTAATAGATCAGTATAGTTGGCTTCAGATGTGTTTGTGCTGAGGACCCGCTGGCTTGACGCCAACCAATAGTCTAAATAGATGCCAGTGGCCCCGCCTCCGTGACGGACATTGCGTGATTGATGTCGAATGAGTAAAGACATAAAAGTATTTAATTTTAAACATTAAAAAAAACTGTTGATTTAGAACAAAAGCATTTTGTGAGAAAAGTAAACTGGTTAAGTGTGAATCGGATTGCGCTGACGGTTCCGTACAAATTTAAGTAGGCCAAAGCAAAGTAATAGTAATACTGAAGTGCAAAGAGTTTCTATGAAAAACAAAGTGTTTTTTTGCGCAGCAGTGATTATTGGACCATTACTTGTGTTGTGGGGCTGTTTTTGGGAATGCCTTTAGGTGTCGATATATTCTTTAGAAAATTATGTATGTTTTGGTCATGTAAACTTGAAAATTTCGTTTTGTACGGTTACAAGTTTTACATAATATGACTGACAAACAGACAGACTGACAACAAAGTGTTCCTTTTTGAGTTCAGTACCTGAAGTGTGACAAGCGTAACCATATATTGCTTTACGCTCTTCATCTGTCTTTCACAGAGCTGTGTCTCGAGAACCATAATAGATAAAAATTAAACCACCGAAAAAACCGAAAAGCAAAAAATGTATTAATTTTTGCTTTTCGGTTTTTTCAGCGGTTTAATTTTTTTGTTAAAGAGTTGTTATTTTATACTTTTTTCCCACCCTTGGGGTTTTTCCAAATTTATATAATACCAACTTCAAGGTATACCTACCTTATCCAATAGAAAAAGAATTATAAAAATCGGTCTACTCTGTAAAAAGTTATGCCTGGTCGTACAGTACAATCACTAATCTGTGATTGAACAAATATACATCCCCTGTGTTTCTACCTCTAGGGTAAGAATATCTTTTCCAAATTTAAATGAGTTCATCCTCGGAATATACGCTTTCTAATAAAAAAATAATTATCAAAATCGGACTTCTCTGTAAAAAGTAATGCGTGGTCATACATAAATTATACGCGTCGACTTGAGAACCTCCTCCGTTTTTTTTCGTCGGTTAAAAATATGTACCTGAATTTTACATTGCCTATTTCTATTAAGTATCTACCCATACAATAATAACCACAAACAAATAAACAATAAAAATAAAATAGAAGAAAAAAACAAAGGATGCCCCCAACATAAACAATGTAACACTATGTTAACAACAAATTAATTTTGTGTAAAACCAACATACGTTATGCTTGCGTGCTCAAAGAGGTAGCAAACCTGAGTTTTTAATATTAACTTCAGCTTGATAACTTCACGCGATCCTGGTAAAAAGGGAACGTGACAGATGGACAATAAAACGGGCCTATAAGGGTTTCCTCCTTTCCCTTTGAGGTACAGAACCCTAACCCTACCTAACTCTATTCATCATCATCATCATCATCATCCCAGCCTATATACGTCCCACTGCTGGGCACAGGCCTCCTCTCAGAACAAGAGGGCTTGGGCCATAGTTCCCACGCGGACCCAGTGCGGATTGGGAACTTCACACACACCATTGAATTGCTTCGCAGGTTTGTGCAGGTTTCCTCACGATGTTTTCCTTCACCGCAAAGCTCGTGGTAAATTGCAAATGTAATTCCGCACATGAATTTGGAAAAACTCAGAGGTGCGAGCCGGGGTTTGAACCCACGACCCTCAGCTTGAGAGGCGATAGGTCAAACCACTATGCCACCACGGCTTCCTAACGGCTAACTCTATTGCGCCTATTTCATATTACCTACATAATATATTTTCATAGCTGCAATTTACTGCATATTAAAAATTGTAATATTTTACATTGACAAACATCAACTCCAACTCTCATTTTTATTCGGTCATTAAAAAACGCTGTGAGTCACCGTTGGAATATTTTAACGAAGAGCCGTCGTTAAAATAACGTTAGAGCGGTAACGACGAGGGCGATAACGACAAACGAAATGAAATGGGAAAGTCTGACTGAGTGCTGTAAAATAGTACAGGCAACGCAAGTTAATGTACACTGTCGAACTACACAATGTTTTAGACTATTGCGGGTTTTGTTCTGCGTACCTTAATTTCTTGAGTCGTCTCGTGACCATGGCGCATGCAACTGTGCCGAAATATCGAGCTTCTCTACAATACGAGGAACTGCCGAACTAACTAAACGTTTTCACAGACGTCATGACAATGTGACATAGCATTGCCGATACCGCAAATAGGCTACGCACATTCCTAAATAGTACATTGTGTCTTGAGGGCGGTAAATAAAGAATTACGAACGAGAGTCTATTAGGATTTAATGAGTCGATATTCATAATTCTAGTACCGGCCGTGCGACATGCAATGTTTTTCATCACATTTGCGAGTAAAATTTTATATTACTAAAAGAAAAAATATAATTGTTCCGAATATTGGCGATACCTTAGGCTGCGCTCTTAACAGCGCCGCCCTCCCCCTACCCCTCCCGCAGCATGCGCCTAACGCGCGTGTGCGTGTGACTCAGAAAATTTGTACGCGGCAAGACTCATTTACCGAGCACACGGGTTTCATGACAAGCACATTAAGGTCGAGGGTTTTATTTGGGGGGTTGCAACCAAGGTAGCCTGCATGTTACGACACTGTTTACGAGCAAGTGTGATGAAAAATATTATAATTAGTATTGGTACGTACGGTCAGCATCAAAGTAGCTGGTTACTTTTTTACTCTGTCACATTAACACATTTGTCAATCATGTATGGCGCTGAAGTAAGTGGCTGTAAAACGATAAAGTCCAAAAGTAACCAGCTACTTTGATGCTGACTGTACATGCTTTGCTTAGCTTGGAACTAGGTCAATTAGTGTAAATTATTCCATGATATTTATTTATTTTATAATAACTAAAGAAAATAACGAAAAGGTCAAATAAGTGCACAATGAGTCAAAAAACCGCCCCGCGTCATAAATAAAACAAAAATAAAAATAAAGCAAACCGCGTCTTACCAGGTGCAAAAAGGTGCCAACTACACTTGCCGCTTTGAACCGCGATGGAAAACCTCAGTGAACCTCAGTTAGAAAGGAAGTTTGTATTACATGCAAAGCTGTCAAGTTAACGAGTTGGGAATAGTCTAAACTGGACTTAAGACTTCTGACTGAGGTTTAAGGTGATAGGTAATTAAATTCACCTTAAAGTTGAAGTGGCAATGGGCAGGCCTAGCACGGAGAACAGATAGCCGTTGGGGCCGAAAAGTTCTCGAGTGGAGACCGCGGATCAGCAAGCGTAGCGTAGGACGTCCACCAACGAGATGGACGGATGACCTGGTTAAAGTTGCAGGTTCATGGTGGATGAAGGCCGCTGCCAATTGAAGTAACTGGAGGTTTATGGGGGAGATCTATGTCCAACAGTGGACTTCAAAAAATAATGATGATAATGATGAAATTCACTTTAAACTTTTATTCTTCACATAACTAGAACCTATGCAACTTAGAATGTTACATTAGTTTTAAAAGCTTTTTATTAACTTGCAATGTACTCGTATAATGTTCGGGTCAAATCTTAAATAAATAAATAAATATCACGGTACACTTGACACCAGTGCAGGTGGTAGGACCTTGTGCAAGGTCCGCCCGGATTGCTACCACCATCTTGCTCGCTAATCCTGCCGTGAAGCAGCAGTGTCGGCACGAATATGAACTCTATATCTCTATGGTCAGCCTGGATTCGCAATTATGTCAATTCTTATGTCCGACAAAGTCTCATGGATGATAATAAAGAGATATAGTGATGTACAATTATGCTCAAGCATATTACTTTAACTTTAAGATATCTGTGTAACGCTACTAGCACCACAAATGCACCCGAGAGCCACATGGTGGTAGGATCCTCTCATTAGACGGGTACACCTGTTGCCATGAGCAAAACACAGACCGGGCCCGAGGGCCCCATGGTTCCTCCGCCTTCCCCAAAGAACCCCCTTACCTCCATATAAATGCAATGTTCTTTTCATCTATATCTCAATATTACTACGAGTATTTCTACTCGTTACTAAGTTGTTACACTTTACAAACACTCACCAAGTTAGGGGGGGAACTTAACCATCTGCTTCGCACAAACCAATACATACCAAGTTAGGGGATACTTAACCATCTGCCTCGTACAAACCAACACTTGATTCTAATAATTATAAACCATTTTCCTTCCATTACAATCGTTCGTGTCTCACATTCAATCCTCACCCGTCCAATTCTATTTTTAGACTCCCCCGTCACACCTTAGTGTTACCAGTAATTAAAGTTGCGTTCAGAAATCGTTCCTTAGAACTCACCAATAATTCTTAATCGCGATTATTCGCGACACTCCCGTCGGCGGCTATACTTACAGTAAGGTGTAAAGCTGCCGGATCCACTTAGCAATTTTCTCACCCGCTCTTAAAACCATAATTCGCCTCATTCTCCCATCCTCACAATTTACCCACGGCGCCATCCTTGAAACCGAACCATCTCCACTGAGTCACTCTCTAACAGCTTCTGTGATCATCCATTTCGTCCCGATGTAGCTTGGTCCGCAAACCTTTCTCCAAACACGACCTGGCCCTCCCCGGGACCCAGACCATCTGCACACCGAATCTCATGCAACGGTTCAGCGGCTTAGGCGCGACGAAGCTACAAACAAACAAATTTACAAACACACGCATTTATATAATAGTAGTGGGATTTCAACCTCCTCCATCAACTCGATTATAAAAAAAACAAAATCTCGACTCAAACATGTCCATGTCAAGACACTGGATTACAGATCCATGATTTCCTATACTTGAAAGTTCAGTGGCACCTATTACTGACCATATTTTACTAAGTCTGACTTCATTCAGACCCTCCACCACCGCTGAAAATTAAAAGACCGTGAATCTCAATTCTCAGTACATGTATCCAGCCCAGTTTCAACAAAGCAGGATTGTGCCCAGTGTTAATGCAACACTGCTCTGCTCTAGTGTTGTCTTACTCTTTCACTTCTCATGCAACAAATGACTACAAAATCTGTCTCTTTCCCCTCAGAACCCTTTCTGTTACCATCTGATATCTTCTCACAGCGTAAGGCGGTATAGGGTGCGGTCATGGGATTGTGTATAGTAATAGCAAGTTATTGTTTTCTCTCACTGCTTACTTCTGACCTTCTTCAAGGTACATAAACACTTCTTACCTAAACTTATAATAACCAAACCATAAAAATTTCATTTTTAATACAAGGTTCCTCTGCTGACTGTACCCCTTGCTGATCACACTCGCACTGCCACCCAAACTACACCTGCATACCGAATCTCAAGTCGATGCCACCAACCGTTGAAGAGCTCCGTCCTGTGGAGATGCTCCTGGCCAGACCACCAGGATGCCACTACCAGATTACTGCACTGTCACGCGATTCACATAAGTATGCCAAACTTCAAGTCAATCAGACTACTGGAAGTTGGTTGAATCCAACAAGCAAGATTTGACTACAGACAGACAGACACAGACAGACAGACAGACAGACAGACAAGAGGACAGGTGCAACTAAATAATAAAAGCTTGTAACATTGGGCAACGGGCATCAAACATACACTGCTACTACAACACCGGCCCCTTCGGACTTTTCACTGTACCAGTATAATTATGGCAGGCCGTTCCCAGGCTCCAACCAGCCTCTAGAGCCAGACGGACTCCTTAAAGACGTACCAACACCAGCCAATCCTTGTGTGTTACTGGTTACCATCACAAGTACACTTGCTCAAGACCGGCCCCGAAACAACTCCGTACAACTGCCTTCACTTGTCCTCTCAGACAAAGGAATTGTAATGTCCATTATGGCCCTGTCAGCCCCAATTATCAGCTCTGTGCAGTTCATAACAAAGCCCCCTTGGAACATCAGCAACATTATCAATATACTGGAGGCCATCTTCTTTCAACTTCAACATCTATATACAACTCAGGTTTCAACCTCTCAACTAGTGATAAACACCTCCGAAGCTTAGAGAACAGTTTCCTCTTCTGGCTAAGCTCAAGCCATATACAAAGAGCCCGTTCCCTTTTATTATCCTCCTTGTGACACTAACTGTAATTTAATAAACAAACATTGTTTAACATCATGTAAATAACTAGTATGCACAAATTTTATACTTCTATTGTTACTCAATATACTCCTTGACCATTGGTTATTTACTTACTGATTGTTATTCTTATTTACTTATAATTTACTATAAAAATACTTTTATCTAGTTTTTGTACTCTGCTTAGACACACTTAGATCTAACTACTGTAGTTAGAACTAGCGTAATTCCAACTCAACACACTCGGCATCAGTTAAGAGGAGTACTTTTCGAGGCGCCGATTATAATAAACAGTATTAATTAGCAAAGTTCAACCATCACTCGTACCTGAGATATTTTCTCAGATTTACTATAACTTTGAAACACTCCAGCCCCCTGAACCACAAAAGCCACAAGCGCCACAATTCGACAAATTGTAACATTTTACTATGGGAAACTTGACAATTTTGTCGAATTGCAGCACTGCAACCTTGTGGCACAGGGGGCAGGTCTTTAAATCCACCATCCAAGTATTCACAATACATCCAGTATTTCCAAATCTTATATGTCCTTCGTACGCCTTTTCTCTAAATATTTCGATTCGACAAAACTTTGTAACAAGAAATGATTTTCATATCACAACTTACGTTAGTAAAAACCAAAACAAACAACAAGTGTTTGTTTTCAATGCACACTTCTTTACCAACAAACCGTAACAACCAATCGTAAAACGACATTAAGAATGTAATAACCAATAAGAGCACAGTAAAACATTCATAGACGTTTTTCCGTCAATCTTCACTTCTTTCTAACAACAAGAACATACTGACAGAAACAAATGGTTGCCAGCTCATAAAATATATAACTTTCTGCTTATGCTAGATTCACACCACGGAATAATTAAAGTATATTTTTATTAAGAAACAAAAGGGTATATTTATAGAAATAAAATCAATACCTTTTCTATCACCAAATCCAAAACCTGATGCATACTTCGGTACCAAGTGCCTTTCCTGTCAATGTTAAGAACCAAACATTTCTCTAAAGTGGCTTTGTCAAAGTTAATTGTAGTACAACTTGTCACAAGTAATTCTTAGTCAAAGTCACTCTGTTCCGTCTTCTAGCAATGTCATGACTTCCAAATGACCAAGAAAAAAAATCTTTGTGCTTTCTTCTATATAAATATAATAACTAAACGAATCTCAACAAGCAAACATTCACTAGTATAAATTGGCCACTATATTTTGCAATCATTTAATTTTCAATCCAATCTAGATGCATACCGAGAATGCGACCTCGGCAGCGGCAACATGAGGTTCGCACACCATCACGTGTTCTAAACCAAAGCATATTATTACATATCTATTCAATCAGATTACTCATACTATTGACTGCTGCCTGGGGCTCACCCCAGCAGCGGCTCCGTAGGGTATTCTAACCAGTACGTGCCTGTCTATTCTCCTCGTTACCTATCAGTATAGAACGTCAAAGGACCGCCAAGCAGAGGAATCTCCCATCTCTGGATAGCAACGCGTGAAGCTCGCAAGCTACCACACGCCTGTCATTACTTCGACCTGTTCTCACAACTACCTATCAGCATAACTAGAACGTCAAAGGACCGCCAAGCAGAGGAATCTCCCATCTCTGAATAGCAACGCGTGAAGCTCGCAAGCTACCACACGCCTGTCACATCTTCAACATGTTCTAGCTACCTACCTATCAGCATAGTAGAACGTCAAAGGACCGCTAAACAGAGGAATCTGCAACCCTGAATAGCAACGCGTGAAGCTCGCAAGCTACCACACGCCTGTCATTACTTCGACCTGTTCTCACAACTACCTATCAGTATAACTAGAACGTCAAAGGACCGCTAAACAGAGGAATCTACAACCCTGAATAGCAACGCGTGAAGCTCGCAAGCTACCACACGCCTGTCACATCTTTAACATGTTCTCCTACCTGTCAGCATAACTAGAACGTCAAAGGACCGCTAAACAGAGGAATCTACAACCCTGAATAGCAACGCGTGAAGCTCGCAAGCTAACACACGCCTGTCACATCTTTAACATGTTCTCCTACCTATCAGCATAACTAGAACGTCAAAGGACCGCTAAACAGAGGAATCTACAACCCTGAATAGCAACGCGTGAAGCTCGCAAGCTAACACACGCCTGTCACATCTTTAACATGTTCTCCTACCTATCAGCATAACTAGAACGTCAAAGGACCGCTAAACAGAGGAATCTACAACCCTGAATAGCAACGCGTGAAGCTCGCAAGCTAACACACGCCTGTCACATCTTTAGCATGTTCTATCACCTATTTACCTGCCTTTCGACGTCCCTAGCTTACGCTAATTCCTAAAGAAGAACAGTGCTATTCCAACCTCCAAACCCACTTTTTTTTTTTGAAAGTTACTAACGCAATGTAACCTAATCAGAATGTCACAGTTGTCATCTCAGCACCTTCACCATTTTGTCGGCACGAATATGAACTCTATATCTCTATGGTCAGCCTGGATTCGCAATTATGTCAATTCTTATGTCCGACAAAGTCTCATGGATGATAATAAAGAGATATAGTGATGTACAATTATGCTCAAGCATATTACTTTAACTTTAAGATATCTGTGTAACGCTACTAGCACCACAAATGCACCCGAGAGCCACATGGTGGTAGGATCCTCTCATTAGACGGGTACACCTGTTGCCATGAGCAAAACACAGACCGGGGCCCGAGGGCCCCATGGTTCCTCCGCCTTCCCCAAAGAACCCCCTTACCTCCATATAAATGCAATGTTCTTTTCATCTATATCTCAATATTACTACGAGTATTTCTACTCGTTACTAAGTTGTTACACTTTACAAACACTCACCAAGTTAGGGGGGAACTTAACCATCTGCTTCGCACAAACCAATACATACCAAGTTAGGGGATACTTAACCATCTGCCTCGTACAAACCAACACTTGATTCTAATAATTATAAACCATTTTCCTTCCATTACAACCGTTCGTGTCTCACATTCAATCCTCACCCGTCCAATTCTATTTTTAGACTACCGCGTCACACCTTAGTGTTACCAGTTATTAAAGTTGCGTTCAGAAATCGTTTAAGGAACTCACCAATAATTCTTAATCGCGATTATTCGCGACAAGCAGTGCTTGCACTGTTGTGTTTCGGCGTGGAGAGTAAGACAGCCGGTGAAATTACTGGCACTTGAGGTATCCCATCTTAGGCCTCTAGGTTGGCAACGCGTCTGCGATACCCCTGGTGTTTCAGATGTTTATGGGCGGTGTTGATCTCTTACAATCAGGAGACCCACTTGCTCGTTTGCCATCCAGTCGAATAAATAAAAAAAAAAAAAAAACCAATTGACCTAGTCCCAAACTAAGCAAAGCTTGTACTATGGATACTAGGCAACGGATAAACATAATTATATAGATTAATACATACTTAAAAACATATTAAACATCCAAGACCCGAGATCAAACATTCGTGTTATTCACACAAATATCTGCCCCGGCCGGGAATCGAACCCGGGACCTCAAGCTTCGTAGTCAGGTTCTCCAACCACTTATCCGGTCATCTTGCAAGTTCAATTTGACCCGCTTTTAGTAGTCGGATTGTCTTGAAATTTGGCATACTTATGTAAATTTTTTTTTTTTTTTTTTATTCGACGGTATGGCGTGTCAATACAATAATCTGGTAGTGACATAATGGTAGTCTAGCCAGGATCGTCTCTGCTGGACTGCTCATGTAGTTTGGGTGTCAATGGAAGTACAGTTAACAAAAAGTACAACGTTTTAATCTTTCGTGATTTACACTCATTGTCAAAATACCACCAACGGGACTTGTGTTTTTATGTACAATAATAGTTATTTATGTGGCTGGTGCATATTGAGAGGCATTAAAGTACGAGTGTGGTTTTATGAAACGAGCCGAAGGCGTTTCATAATAAGATTACACGAGTGTTTTAATGCCTAATTATGTATAGCCGCATACATAACTTTATCTACATGCATATCATAAGTTTTCTATAATATGTTCAGATATGGCCTGTATTTTAAGTAGTGTTACTGATAACTAGTTTGAAGTACCTACCAAAGCTAAAACACAGATAATAAAAAACTAAAGTTTTATTTATAATAATAATTATTATCTACATGCATGTCCTAAGTTTTCTACAACATGTACAGATATGCATTGTTAAAAAAAGTATTACCGATACTTTAATGTAAACATTAAGATGCACTGTACTTTAATGTGAACATTAAGATGCATCCGCAGATACCAGGTTTCATAAAAAAGCCATTTGATAGTCGTTTCTGAACATATAACTGGGAAGTTATGATATGCATGTAGATAAAGAGTTTTACAATACAGTATATAATACAATACTTATCACGCTAACACACAATGAGTAATATTTACCTCGATGTTTCGGCAACATTGCAATGGCCGTGGTGACGAATAGACTCAACTACTAATACCACTATCACCACTACCACGGCCACTGCAATGTTGCCGAAACGTCGAGGTAAATATTACTCGTGTGTGTAAGCCTGAAAAGTCCCGTTGGTGGTATTTTGACTAACAAAAAGTAAGTGTTAAAATTGTTTTTTTTAGCAAAAACTTATTTATTACCTAGGTTATCGTTCATCCACTAATCCATTCACCATCCGATTTTTACCAACAACTTATTTTACCTGCAAGTATGTTTGCTCTCTTCTCTTCTGCTTTGCTGAAAAAAGCCGTGGTGGCCTAGTGGTTTGACCTATCGCCTCTCAATCAGAGGGTTGTGGGTTCAAACCCCGGCTCGCACCTCTGAGTTTTTCCAAATTCATGTGCGGAATTACATTTGAAATTTACCACGAGCTTTGCGGTGAAGGAAAACATCGTGAGGAAACCTGCACAAACCTGCGAAGCAATTCAATGGTGCGTGTGAAGTTCCCAATCCGCACTGGGCCCGCGTGGGAACTATAGCCCAAGCCCTCTTGTTCTGAGAGGAGGCCTGTGCCCAGCAGTGGGACGTATATAGGCTGGGATGATGATGATGATGTTTGCTCTCAAAGTTACCCTAAAAGGTAAACTTAACCTCCTACTTACCTAACTTGCCTGTGCAATAAACACTTAAGGCTTACAATCGGGGAAAAGGTTCTTAATGGAACGGAAATTTAATTAAGACCCTAACTTTCTTAAATAAAACCGAGAAAGTGTTGCCAACAGTTTGCGGGGAATGCTTTTTGAAATTGTTTTCTTTAATAAGTAAACCTTTTTACTTGGCCGTTAATCTTGCTTATATTCCTTTGCGGTGGTTTCAATTGCTGGAGATGACAGGTTTTAAATTTAGTAGAAAAAATACTGCTATCTTTGAGGTATTTACTTAAATGTGAATGAATGTCTGAATGAATGAATACGTTCAACACATTTCGGTCACGACAATGATTTGTTTCCTCTGTACGTTATGAGGCCGGTGCTCCCTAATAATTAAGTTAAATACCTAGGTCACTTTGGTGATGAACCTACGCGCACACTTTTGGGACATAGGGACACTATCCTTAAATGCGAATGAGATATGTCACCGCGTAAAAGTAAAAGGAAATGGTACAATCACCAGCACCAATATCTGACACAGTATCTCTACAGCACCGTTTCTTAACCTCGGGTCGCGGGCGGTATTGGGATGGGTCCCGGGAATCCTCTAATTAAAGCATTTGGTAAAAAAAATTGTTCTTTTTAGTATTTTACTGTGACGTTAGTTTTAGCGTTATTTTAGGGTCGCGGGCTACAATAGTACATTGTGTCATAAGGGCGGTAAGTGAGGAATTACGAACGAGATTCTATTAGAAGCCCGAAGTCGAACGCTGAGGGCTTTAATGAGTCGATATTCGTAATTCCAGTACCGCCCGTGCGACATACAATGTTTTGATCGCAATTGTTTTTCATCACATTTGCGAGTAAAATTGTATATTGTGAAAGAATAAATATTATTTTTACAAAAATTGGCGATACCTTAGGCTGCACTCTCGGGCAGCGCTAACAAGCTCCGCCGCAGCGTGCGCCTGCAGTGCTCGGCGTTGATGAACGCGCGCAGCCGTATTACTAGGTACGCGCAAAGACTCATTTACCGACCTTGGGTTTCATGGTAAGAACAAAAGGTCGAGGGTTTTACTCGTATTTGGGGGGTTGCAACCGAGGTAGCCTGCATGTTACCGCAGCGTTTCCAGCAGAGATGTGCGAGGATGTGTTGCGAGGAATATGTTTTTCATCAACCAATAGAAACGCTTCATTTTCTCATACTCGCATAGCACATCTCTGGTGGTAACAGCTCAGCGAAGAGAGGTTTTTGTAGATACAAACCAATAAAAGGATGTGTGCGAGGATTTGTTGTGAGGGATGTGTTTTTCATCAAACAATAGAGACGCTTCATTTACCCATCCTCGCATAGCACATCTCTGTTGGAAACAGCTGTCACACCGTTCCACATCCTCGCACCGCTTAGCTTCTTTGCACATCTTTGATGGAAACGCTGCTTAAGACACTGTTTACGAGCAAGTGTGATGAAAATACATGTACACTGGGTCACCAGCCAAAAACGTTAAGAACCGCTGCTCTATAGGGTCGGTAGGACGTGTCAGATATTTTTACACGCTCCGCTGTGGCAGATATTAATCAGCTGACTGTACTGAGATTTAATGTAGATTAATCTCCAGCCTTTCATAAAACCGTTGCAGTGGAAAATAAAGTTTTCATTCGATTAGACACATGAGCGCGTGAACGGCACTTTATTGACGTCTTCGGCGCTAAACAGTTGCAAATAATATTCCAAGGGAAAGCTATTTTTAACTATATTGCGATATAATAAAATAGATCAAAATAAAATTATATCGTATATCTGTCTTCTATACATTACAATACCTTCAAACGAGCAATTCTTGTACCTTGAATAAAGATTGAAATTAAGATTACCTAACTAATAGTCTTCATAACCCAGCAGGCTGGACGGAAGCTTCTCGCAGATGAAGGGTAATATGTTGTAACAAAAGTTGTCATCAAGAAGACCCCCCTTTAATAGTGCCCCGCAGTCCTGGCGCCCCCCCGAATAATCGGGCTGCCCTTTACTCCACTCGTCGAAACCGGCTTCCTTTAGCGTTTGACCTGAAAATTTTGATCAAAAGTTAAAAAGAAAGAAAATAAAATGTATTAAACTTTCGTGATATTCACTCATTACTTACTCTTAATTACCACACCAAGGACTTATCACGCTAACAACAAGTAATAATTACCTCGTCGTTTCGACGTCGACGTGTGAATGAACGATTATGAATGTGAAGATTTACTCTATAAATCATTCACTGTAGAAACACAATTTTTGTACTTTATTCGATGCAAAAAAAATCTAAAGTTGTCTCACACGTGCGTTCTGACCAACCTATCTTTGAGCTGCCGCGCTTCACCCCTATTCTTCTCCCCCCTTTCCCCATATTCACATTGATTAGCGCTAAAATTCGGTGCCCCCTTAATAATTCTCACCATGAATAGTCATCCACAAGAAATGGTTCTCGAAATTCCTGAATCCTAAGAAAGCGATGTTTCTTTGATATTTCCCAGCTACCATGCTAGAGTAGGATTTGTTGTACAATTCCTGGATGAGCTGAAGTTCGAGCTTGCTGTTGATGATCGCGAGATGGCCTCCTTCATGCGCACACGCAACGAACGCACGAGTCCAATTTAGCGGATCTGTGTGGAGCTTGTAGCAACTGCCGATACTACTCTCAAATGTGTAACCTGTAAAATACAAACAAAGACTGGACTAGAGGAGGTGAGTTATGAACTGGTATTTTTAAAATAAACGACTAATCGAAGAAATCTCAATGTATCTCTAATGTAAAAAAGTTTTGATAAAGAATGAAACTGGAAAAAAAATTAATAAATTGTTTAATGGACCGTATAAAGTAGTGGAAGATCAAGGACCGAATGTAATTATATTGAATAAAGGAAAAAATTAAACAATCCATAAAAATCGTGTAAAATTGTTTGAAGAAGGATTGAAGGAGGAAGGAAGGAAGGTCAAAAACACTTCCAAGTATTTTTAAGTTAATTATTAATCATGTCTATTTTACATTTATAAAGTACAATAATAAATACAAATTGTATTTTTTTTTCATTAGCCCCGGTGGTGTAGTGGGCATATAAATGTACGTAGGATAGTTAAGGAGTCAGTCGTAATAAAGTGCTTGAAACTTAAAGACGTGTTCATCCTTCTACGAACCTAACCCCGCACCTCTCCACACTATCACTATTATTATTCGGTCTCTAGGAATTGTACCAATAAAAAAATACATCGGTCCGTGATGTCCCTTAAATTAACTAATGCATTAGCCCAGACACTGATCTTGCCAACGACTCATTTTTTTCTGGAAGATTGCTTCTTGGGCACATGAAAAGAATATCCGAGACGCAACCCATCTATAATGTACACACGCATTCTGAACGCTTGTGTACCTATTCAAATATCCATTTGTTGCCCTCAATATTTGCACTGCAGTACAATCATTTAAGAGAAAGGGAAACAATCATTTTTTTAAAGTATGAAACGTCCAAATTATAATAAAATACAGTCGAACAAATTGAATCATGAGCCAGGGTGGAACCTTTGTGCTACTAATGTTGTTCAATACATGAACATAAAATAAATATTAAAATAAAAAAATGTAAACATAAAGAAAAATATTTATCAATGGCAACATTAAATCTAATCTTATCTATGTCTAAAATCTGTTGTTTATGTTTTTCTCTCTTCTATATCTAGACTTCTAACAATCAATGGCCTTCTAATTTGCTGGCCCTAAAAAACACATTTTAAGTATTAATTACAGTGTTTGTAATAAAAAACTTCAATAAAGTTAATTATAATTATTCTCGCGTGTTCTTATACAAATGTCATGTTGACATCCATCCCATACTTTTGTCAAGGAAATCATTGTGAAATTGATTATTGAAAGATTCCACTCTCGGTCATGATTCAATTTGTTCAACTGTGCTATTCAAATAAATTCCATTCCATTTACCATTATCAACAGTTCCACAAACATTCAGCACGGGCATGTTTATTTGTTTCTTTCTGTAGCAGACGTAGGGGTAGACGTCGGAGCAGTTGACATCCGCGAGGGTGCCGTTGGGCAGCATGAGCAGACAGTCCTCGCTGTTATCTGCATTGTCCGGCTCACCAGGAGCCCACGTCACGGGCATGCGAGACAAAGGGATACCTGACACAGATAATTACGGTCAAAGACGTGCTCGAATAAAGATTTGCATTTTAAGATCATTCTTTTCCTTTGATATTATTTGTTACGAGCAGAACATTAACTTCATTGAGCTCCTGATATTTCGAAGCAGTAAAGTTGTATGAATGATGAACTCGTTAATAATACGACACGAACGACGCTGAGACGGTACGAGTCTACCCGCAACCATGTTTCATGCAACTGCGTAGAAAAATCAGGCGTTCAAAACATCTAATTTTAAGATTGGTTTTAGGAGTCTTTTTGTATTTTTTATTTCAACTCCAAATTTTGTTACTTTTACAGTCATCCCGTAAAATCCATATAGAAAACACAAACTGAAACATAGATGCACAGAAAAACCAGAAAAAGAGACCAGCGCTGGGACTCGAACCCAGGCCCTCAGCATTCCGTGCTGCGTGATATACCCCTACACTACCACTCGACAGGAGTACAGGCACAAATTTCTCCAATGCACCACATATCTCAGCTTGTTTGTTTCTTATTTAGTCACTTAAGCAGCGACACTAGCGACATCTATGTTTTAGCCCTCATCGAGAAACTTTCAACACCATCGGAACTAACTGCTCACCCGGACAAGACATGTCGCTATTAAGCAATCAAATTAAGATTGGTTTTGGAGTATTTTTGTATTTTTAATTTCAACTCCAAATTTTGTTACTTTTACTGGGTTCTTTTTCTGGTTTTTCTGTGCATCTATGTTTCAGTTTGTATTTTCGATACATTTAATTTTGACAACAGAACTGCGCATCATAAAAACTCTTTTCATTGTTTGACTGATACTCATACCTTCGACGGAAAAATAGGCCCCTTTTCCAAATGTGGCATGGACGCCAGTGAATATGCCGCAGGATTGCAGGCTCTGTTCTGACTGCTGGCCGGTAATAGTGCTCTTCAGAGCTGCTCGCAAGCTTTCATTTTCAGGTGAAGCTAAAACTGCACCTGGAAACAGTAAGATGGTTTTATTTCTAGCAAGACGTTGGTTAAGCTATTTTTTAGGATGGCATGCAGTGAGTTAATTGCAAAATAGACAGCTGCTAGCTAGCAGTTAGCAGCTGTAGCAAGACACCAACAGTAAAGTAGATGCCAGCATCAGCTTCAACCCTGGAATTGGTCCATTATACTACCTCTACTTGGAGAGGCGAGGCATGCATTTTGGAGTGCCCGAAAGCTGAGTTTTCTTTCTGGATCCTTCTGGACGGAAACAGCGCTTAGGCTGGTGCATTCTGGCATAGTAAAAGAGGACTCTTTTTAATATGATTCTGAGCATCATTAATAACTTCCTGCAAAACGTATAAAAACATTGTCTGGCTGAGACTAGTCTAATATCTAACCTGAAATAGGAGGTGATGTTTCCGTTTGGTCCTGTCGACATGTTGATACTGTTTTATTTAAATTTAATTTACTGGTATTTATAGAACTTACATTTTTATTTTTTTATTTCGGTCACTGAAGTAACAACATGCCGCGAAGTGGTTTTGGTTCCTTGAAGATGGAACAGATTAGATGTTTACCTTCGTAATAGCAGTTGAGGTAAGCATCTTTCCAGGTGGCTGGGATCCGGTGCAGCTTTAGCCAGCCCTCTGCCTCCTGATGATAGGCGTAGTCAAATCGGAACAGGGTTCCCTCTGCAAATACACGCCAAGAAATTATTTGAAAGTCGAGTTATCCAATATTTCAACATCAAACTGCTAAAAATATCAAAACACGGTATATTTTAAGTTTGAAATAAGTATAAAATAATATCAAAGTAAATTCAAATATTTCGTGTGTAGCTCAGGTTTTACTACCCATGTCACTCATTTAACCTGCCTTCATAAAACCAAATCTTAAAATAAAAAATAAAAACACGTTCTTTTCACGAAACTTTTCATTCACTATTTAGCTATACAAAACTTTTGTATTCACCAGAATCAGTTAAAATTATAAAACGTAAAATACTTGCCCGCTAAACCGAATATCAATGGGCACACACTTAAAAATAATAACATATTAATAAATTATATTTTGAGCCGTAAGCGATTTGAAAACACGACCACTTTCTTCACAAATTAAAATATAAAAGCAAAAAATTATCGGTTTCGTATCACGCGGTCGGTACTTTACCGGAAAAAAATATATCGTGTCACAGTTTTGTGGTTTCCGGTATTGTTTTTATCTTAGCTAATGAAAGCATCATTGTGACAAATAAGCCAAGTTCGAATGTCACACAAAAATACTGGTTTCTGAAACATGCCAAGGATTCGATTTGTAGCATTCGCAGATGGCGGATATAGACAGTATCTAATTTTGCTATTTCTGTTTCTTTGGCTAAGTCTAAAAGTTCCAAATTCAAAATATGCTAATAAAATGTTTTAACTTATTATTTAGATCATTTCAAAATATTTAACACTGGCAATTATTCTGTCACTACTACTATTAAATACCATAAAATATTAACAAAAGAAATAAATGAACCTAACTTAAAATAAAAAGACATTGGAGGTGTCGGAAGTGTTCAGTTGTTTAATTAACATACACACATTACACATACACATACATTTATTGATTCATTTATTTATTTATTTTATCTACAACATAGTAAATACTCAATTATGCGTTCATAAACCATAGGTAATGACCAGCATTGCGACATTGGATTCTATTATGAACACGGCTGTTTCATACATCATTACAGCACGGGGGGGAGGGGGAGCGCGCCGCGACCACGTGCAGCAGCAGGGCGCAGCAGGGCGCAGCTCGTGGGGCAGACATACCTACCTAGTTCTCGTTAATGCAGGTCCTTCTCAATGGTTCTTGAACACATGATAGAGGATTTAATATATGGATATAGATAAAATATTGTATGCAACTGTACGTAATTAGGCCTTAAAACACTCATGTGCTACGCCTCGTTTCATAAACCCACACTCGTATTTTAAGGACCCCTATTACGATACAGTTGCATAAAATACTATTTTACAGTCAAGGGCAAGGATATCGACACGGCCAAAGTTACAAAAATATGTATACACGACTTTATGCACTTAACATTAAGGCCGTGTATATGTCGGCGGCCGATCGTAAAATCCGCCAGATCACGAAATTCCTAGGCATATCGTGAAACGCCGCCATTTCATGATATGCCTAAACGTTGGCCAGGCATATCACGATGTGCCTGAGAAATATTACGGCAGATCGATTAGAGCAACGCATTCGTCGATATTCCTAGCTCTATACCGGGCACATCGTAAAATAGTTTCTTTTTTGGCCACTGGTGGCGCTGCGTATGCAATGGCGGCCGTGACCAGCTGACTGTAACTTTGGCCGTGTCGATATCTTTGCCCTTGACTGTACATTGTTGCATTTACGAAAAGTCTTCAGCTGCCAGCAAACTAGATGGCTCCTTTTCGCAGACGAAGGGTAATATGTTATTAGACCCGGTGTCATCCAGAAGGCCATCTTTTAATAGGGTTCCGTAATCCTGGCGCCCATTATAGTGGTCGGGCTGCCCTTTACTCCACTCCTCGAAACCGGCTTCCTTTAGCGTTTGACCTGAAAATTTCGGTCAAAAGTTCATTCTGCGAATCTTAATTCTGCGACCGCAAACAGTGGTGCGTCAGACAACACGGCCTCAGTTTAGTTAGTGCTAGAAATGGTAACTTTGAATTCGCACCATGAACAGTACTACAACGACTGGTCGTCAAAACCAGAGACCATGCTGTCTAAAGCCATTTCATTCTGTCGAATGGTAAAAGATAAAGCTAGATAGAGCTGCAAATGCGACCGCAAACATGGGCGCGTTAGATAATGAAGCTTCAGTTTAGTTAGCGCTAGAAATATATTTTTTAGATTTGCACCATGAACAGTTATCTACAAGGACTGGTTCTTAAAACCAGAGACCATGTTGTCTAATATGCCCGTAGCTTGAGACGTACTCTGGTGATTCATTATTTTGAGAGCGTGCCTTAAGACCTTTTGTTGTCAAATTTAATCTAAGAATACTAATATTAAGTGTTGATGTTAATAGAATTATTATTATTTTTCTTTGTGTCCAAGTGAACTCTGTGCGGACATTCTGCTATTATCGGCGAGGGGAGCGCCAAAGTTCGCATACTCTTCGCTAGTCATACCGTAATTTTTGTCTGAATCATCGTTTGTCATAATTTTTTTCCCACTGAAACCTTACAGTTTTCTGAAATTATTAAATGGTCATTCTATAGATAATACTATAGCTTAGTTTAGGTTTGTATTATAACAGTTCTGAATAATTATTGGATTCAGTGAAAAACGAGTTATGACAAACGATCTTTCTGGCAAACATTACATTCGGACTGCCAATAAGACGTACGAGTATGCGAGCCGATACGGACACAAATAAATAAATAAATGTCTGATAAAGGAAAAGCTAGATAGAAGCTGTGAATGCGACCTTAAACACCGGCGCATTAGATAATACGTCCTCAGTTTAGTTAGAGCTATAGGTAGACATGTAAACTTTTTAATGCTCACCATGAACAGTATCCACAAAGACTGGTCCTCTACACAAGAGACCATATTATCTAACGCCTTTTCGTTTTTTTATACGGTAAAGGAGCTGTGAATCCGAGTTCAAACTCGCCGCGGCGCGTTGGATAATACAGCCTTAGTTTAGTTAGGGCTAGAAATATAAACTTTGTTAATTCTCACCATGGATAGTCATCCACAAGGACAGGTGCTCAAAGCTTTTGTATCCTAAGTGGATGGCGCCTCTGTTATAATTCCCACTTATTATACTAGAGTAGGATTTGCTGTACAACTCCTTGATGAGCTGATGCTCAAGCTTGCTGTTGATGATCGCGAGATAGCCTCCTTCATGCGCGCACGCAACAAAAGCGCGAGTCCAGATTAGGGGGGTTGTGTGGAACTTGTAGCAACTGTTAGTTCTGCTATCAAACCTATAACCTGTAAGGAAGTTAATTAATTTATTGTAAACAGGCTTTAGTACTTTGTGGAGAACATCAGCAGATTACATATTACGAATAGATATTAAGAGACCTGGGTATTCAACGACATTTATACCACATTATAATGCGAGAAAAAAAAACCCCACCGCTTTGCGTCTATGGGAGGTAGGCACCCTTAAAAAATACTACATTTTATTTTCTTTGTCAGCACAATTGCTACATGAGTATGTAGTATATATCCGGGCAAAATTACAGCTATGTAGCAGTAATAGTCTCTAAGCTAAGCAGTGGACGGACGAACGGACAGTCAGACATGGTGAAACTATAAGGATTCAGATTTTGCCATTTTGGTTACGGAACCACGACACTTATAAATTTTATGTAACAAATAATGATGATACCATCTCTTTATTCGGACAAAACAAACAGAGACGGCATCACAATGTCACATAAAAATTAGCATAAATTTAATTTATTTAGAATGAATTTACTCTCTGTGTATCTGTTTTCTGTATCGCTTACTATTTCTGGTGTACAATAAAGAGGCATTGTATTGTATATTATTGTATTGTAATAAGTCGTAAAACTGGCCCTTTAACAGCTTCTGATAAAGTAAATTCTGATTGGTTTTTTGAATCTTTTTGTGTTTTTTATTTCAATTCCAAATTTTTACTTTTACGGTCATCCCGTAAAACCTAAATTGAAAATACAAATTGAAATAAAGATGCACAGAAAAAACAGAAAAATAAGACCATCACTGGGAATCCACCAGTGACCATCAGTGGTGTAGCGGTATAGCGGTACGATTACCGAGGACCTGGGTTCGATCCCAGTTTGTATTTTCAAAGTAAATTCTACTTCTAAAGAATTACCATTATCAACAGTTCCGCAAGCATTCAGTGCGGGCATGTTTTTTTGTTTCTTCCTGTAGCAGACGTAGGGGTAGACGTCGGAGCAGTTGACATCCGCGAGGGTGCCGTTGGGCAGCATGAGCAGACAGTCCTCGCTGTTATTTGCGTTGTCAGGCTCACCAGGCGCCCACGCCACGGGTATGCGAGACAAAGGGGTGCCTGATAGTACAGTCAAAAACATGCTTAGCTGAAGATCTAATACTCCACGACCATTGCAACTACATCGGAATATAGGAAGCTCATAAAAGTCAGTTCATCATCATCCCAGCCATATGAATTGCTTCGCAGGTTTTGCAGATTTACTCTCGATGTTTTTCTTCACCGCAAAGCACGTGGTAAATTTCAAATGTAATTCCGAACATGAATTTCGAAAAACTCGAGTTGCGAGCCGGGGCTTGAACCCACGACCCTCTGCTTGAGAGGCGATAGGTCAAACCACTAGGCCACCACGGCTTTACAAAAAAAAGGCAGTTACGGTCAACCAATATATCTGAGGCATTAACTGTTTAATAGTACATTCAGCAGCTACGAGCGCAGCAGCAGTACCTACACACATAAAATTCATAACGCCTTTAGGCGTTAATACGCCAAAATAAGCCCTTGGGTTTTATTAAGGGGGTTGCAATCAAGTACCAGTACAAGAACAGTATCGTAACACATTACGATACTGTTTACGAACTAGTGGGATGAAATAGTTATTTGTGTCACAAGGGAGCAAAACGGTGTATTTACGGCGAGGGCGTACATTGAATCCAGAATGTAGCGAAGGATTCTACAATAGAATTCTGAGCGTAGCGAGATATTCTAAAGTAGAATCCTGAGCGTAATGAGGGATTCAAGTGTTAACGCCCAAGATGAAAATAATTTTGCTCCCGAGTGGCTCATACAACTTTTCACACCGAGCATTAAGAAACTTGAAAAATATATATCTAAATATCATTAAAGAACAACCAAACAATAGCTTGGCTTTACAATTATCAACTTCAAAAATTGACATTTGCAATAAAACACTTAGCCTTGTACAGAAGTAAGCCTTGAACAGAAAAGTTACACTTTGCTCCCTCTCGTCAGGGAGGAAAAGTTACTTTTCTGAAGGAGAGGTGTGAAAAACATATTATTTATTGTTTGACTTATACCTTCGACAGAAAAATAAGCCCCTTTTCCAAATGTGGCATGGATGCCAGTGAATATGCCGCAGGATTGAAGGCTCTGTCCTGACTGCTGCCCGGTAACGGTGCTCTTCAGAGCCGCCCGCAAGTTCTCAGTTTCAGGTGAAGCTAAAACTGCACCTGTAAACAATATAATGGTTTTATGTCTTGCTTCGAACTAGTTATTAGTCTCACCAAAACTCGTTGGTTAAAGTATTTTTTTACGATAGATACAGTAAGGCAATCGGCTAGTCAACTCCAGAATAGGCAGCTGCTTACTAACAGCTGGCAGCTGCAGCAACATACCAGCAGCAGTAGCTGCTACTTCCAATGAGGGCTATCGTTTTTTGTCTTTCTAGATGGCGCCACTGTTGCGTGAGGTTTTTAAGTGTGGCTTTCAAAGTCTGTTATTACGGGCGTGAAAACAAAGTTTAGATTAAAATCATATTTAATACACCTTAAAACCGTGCCATAAAAATATCGAGGAACCACAGTGTTGCGTAGTCCCGTTATGTTCGAAAAAGGGAGGACAAAAGTTTCCGAAAGACAAAACTGTCTCAAAACACAGACATTCATTGCCCCGTAACGCATAATTGCCATAATTAATATCAGGTAGTGCAAAATATTCACAAAAATATTCTAATTATAAATAAACCCGCGTAGCGCGTAGCTCACCCAAAAACTATGAGATTTGAGACCTCACGCTACACTAGCGCCTCTAGCGGCGAATTCATACGCGATAGCCCTCATTGGCCCAGTGCACGCCCCTTTCGGTAGGACGGACATATTAGTTACATTTTGGGATGCCCAAAAGTTGCGTTTTCTTACTGGATCCATCTGGGTGGAAACAGTACTTAGGTTAGTGCTTTTTTGGGTACCGTAAATATCGTCCTGGATAATTGGTCACCGAAAATATCTTGCGACGATTTCGACATTGGCGAAATGGACGATTACTATATTGTAAAGTGTAATAAATTCGCAATATCCATTATTGCACAAAAAAGTTCACAGACGCGTGTCTCAAGCGGATGGCACTCGCGCTCGCACTGGTCCCAACCGGTCCGAGATATCGTGTCCGTGAGCAGTGTCTATGTGTGCGTTGCTCCAGCGCACTTTGTATGTAGGTTGATTTCTCAACCTATAATGTTTTGTGACATTAGATTGATTGTGACATTAGCAGAAAAAACACGTTTGTTGTTTAATTCAATATTTATTTTACTTTAATTTAATTATTTCTTTTTAAAGTGAAAATATAAAATATAAATATAATTTCAAGCGTCTACCTTTAGCCGTTATTAATATCGAGCAAAAAACGGCAAAAAAATCACATTTAAAATATTTATTTTATTTTGTTTTTATTATTTGATGTTACAGCGGGCACAGTTATACATAATTTTAAATTTTAAACTGTCTAGCTATAACGGTTCATGAGATACAGCTTGGTGACAGACGGACGGACGGACGGACAGCGGAGTCTTAGTAATAGGGCCCCATTTTAACCTTTTGGGTACGGAACCCTAAAAAAGGAATGTTACCGTTTGGTCTCGTCGACATGTAGGTAACGTTTATGTAATTACCTTCGTAATAGCAGTTGAGGTAGGCATTTTGCCAGGTGGCTGGAATCCGATGCAACTTGAACCACCCCTCTGCCTCCTGGTGGTAGGTATAGTCGAATCGGAACAGGGTTCCCTCTACAACAACAAGCAAGAAAAATTAGGGCACGAATTATCACAAGCACAAATCATTTACACATTGCTCTTTTTTACTTTGTTCAAATTAAAGACATGTATAAATATTTGTTAAATTTTGGATATTAATAATATATTTTGGGAATAATGGGCCAATATAGTTTGGGAAACGATCGGCAGTCCTAGTCAAAGGTATTACCAGTTGAAAAAAAACGAGTGCCGCTCGAAGGATATAACAACAATTGATATAATTTTCATTTGATATAATGCAATTATCTTAAAAACCAAACTTATTTATATTGTTATTAATTCGATTTGATGTACTTTGGGTTAGGTTAGGTTTATTTAATAAAAAAGTTCAGCGAAGCTTCTATCCTTGGAAATTATATCAAATGTTGTTAAGTATATCCAGTGAAATTGTGTCAAATGTTGTTACTGATCGAAAATAACAATCGTTGTGAAGTTTGCGGCCAAAAGTAAGCGGCCGGCTATAACCCGACCAAATGAAAAAGGCAGAAATTAAGTTGAATTTTTTTCACTTTATTCGAAAAATACAGTAGCTATTTCTCTAAATATAACTAGTTTTTCGCAAAACGCTTCAATTAAATCCAAAAGCCGGGAGGTATAAGAGATAAAATCAAAGCAACATGACAAAGACAAAAGTGTGAAGTTAGCGGCTGATTCTGAAATTCTGAAATAATAATGAATTACTCAAAAGAGCAAGTTATAGACAGACGAACACAATGAAGCGTATTTTAAACAAAGTGGGTAAACAAGAACATGTGGGTAATATTGTTACGATCATAGCTCAAAGTCAGAAGAAAGTTAAAACCACTCAATTGCTTTGGGTAACTAGAGGTACCTGTCAAC
The DNA here is from genome assembly GCF_025370935.1 of Choristoneura fumiferana. Lineage (NCBI taxonomy): Eukaryota > Metazoa > Arthropoda > Insecta > Lepidoptera > Tortricidae > Choristoneura > Choristoneura fumiferana. The sequence continues at coordinate 1,998,058 of NC_133477.1, read as the reverse complement.
GCTCTTTTTTTGTTACTAGCTTTTGTCCGCGGCTTCGCCCGCGTGGAATTCGGTTATCGCGCGCTCCTCCCTAGGGAACAGTGCATTTTTCCGGAATAAAAAAAAATGAAAATGAAAAGTTTTTATTGATTCAGAAACATTGTAACATAAAATACAGTGTCAGCGGGCCCCAAACCAGGCAGTGCCTGTATCTTGGCCTTGGTAAAAGTAGCCTATGTCACCCTCTGGCCCATAAACTATATCTACGTCAAAAATCACGTCGATCCGTCTCTCCGTTTCGACGTGTAAGGCGGACAAACATACATACAAACACAAACACACACACTTTCACATTTATAATATTAGTATGGAAGTATGGATAGGAATATTATTAATTGCACATCAAATAAATAATTGCCTATTAATTTATTCTCATCATTTATATACCTTAACCGGACGTCAATTAAATTATTTCAATACAAAAAAAAACTAAATGTTTAGCAAAACTAGTACTGCAGATAATTCGAAAATATACATCAACACAAACTATACAAAAATACTACAATCACATAAAAAATACTGACTCCACAGCAAATTAACTAGAGCGTGCGTAGATGATACTCATTCTCAAAGCAAAATAAACCGCCATAAACGCCATAAAGCGCCAGACCAGAACCTTATTTATTTGCAGGTGGTAGGACCTTGTGCAAGATCCGCCCGGATTGCTACCACCATCTTGCTCGCTAATCCTGCCGTGAAGCAGCAGTCTTGCACTGTTGTGTTTCGCAGCGTGGAGAGTAAGACAGCCGGTGAAATTACTGGCACTTGAGGTATTCCATCTTAGGCCTCTAGGTTGGCAACGCATCTGCCAATACACCGGGTGTTGCAGGATGTTTATGGGCAGTGGTATTTCTCTTACCATCAGGAGACCCACTTGCTCGTTT